>NW_010189069.1:0-18774 GCF_000695765.1 Mesitornis unicolor | reverse complement strand
TTTCCAGCCACTCGTCCCCAAGCCTGTAGATCTGCATGAGGTTATTGCAGCACCTGAGGGACATTTGACCACTAACTCAAAAAAAAATAGTCCATTATCAGCACTATCATCAAGATATCAATACATCTGGTCCTTAAGTTCCTACTCTGCCTGAATAAAGAATATTTCTGGAACAAAAAACCACTGTAACCATCAAAGTGCAAACAAGACAAAAACCGCCTGCCTATGTGTGATTTCACATTAGAACACTGTCTGTTCATCTTTTTCTGCCACTCAGTTATTCAGTAAAGAAACAAACAAAAAGAAAGCTTGCAGATGAAACAAAAGTGTTTGCACCTGCTGAAATGCTGCTTTTCTAGAGGGGAAAATTGCTGAATCTTTGTTTATCAAATTGTTTGATAAAACAAACGCAGAACCACAAATATTCACACCAGAACAACAACATTTGTGCCTCTAATTTATTTATTAAAGGACTTTTTAGTAAATAGTGTCAAATGAATCCAGACTGTTGTTTACATCTCTGAAGCGCAATAAACAGGAGACAATTAACTGCTAATTATTTCCACCTGGTGAACTCTATTTTGAGAAGTTTTGATTAATTAACAGTGGGGATCTATCATCATCATTTGCTGGTGAGAAGGGAAAAAATAACAATTTACATCAAATTAACATTAATCTGAAGTGAGGTCTTTGTCCATTTTCTGGGTCATTGCCACTAAACTCATTATAGAAATAATTGGAAAATGCAGCCACTGTTAATCAATATAACAATATGATTTCCTTTATGAAGCTGATGGCAATTATAAGGCCATCCGAAAAGAAATTTTAAAGAAGAAGTAGAGAAGTAATTTCTTTAACCATTAATACGGCCCTACTCTCAGCCAGTCAGAGAGCACAGAATAACCTCATTTCTTCGCTTTCAAAGTACAAAAACTCATTTTCATTTGAAAGGAAAATTTGGAAATGCCATTTCAGTGCTGCTTATTTCCTCTTCAGTTGATGCCTGCTCATTTCTCTGAAAGAAATTCTGTAGGAAGATGTTAGGCTGTAGGATTCCTCTGGTCTTTCGCATGGTATCCGAGTCGTCTCTCAGTTTCCCTGGACCAGTGCCTCAAAGGTTATCCATTGGGTCAGGGCTTCATTTGGCAGCGTGCAACAAGCTGTTGTGAAAAATGGGGGCTGTGAGTCTGGGTTTATGGGGCCAGCACCGAACATGCGACAGACGCGAGTCGGGGAACTAATTTTAATCGTTTATTTACAGCAACATTTACAGGTTCTTTTGGATTGCCCATGAAAATTTGAAAATCTACAGGTACACCAAAGGTTGTACTCACACAAACACTTACAACAACAACAACTTGTCCACTGTAAGCCCAGCCACCTGGCAAATAAACAAGCCCATCAACAGAAATACAGTGTAGTAAAGCCAAGAGTACACTCAGGGAAGCCTAGAAATGAACCTGAGGAGAAGTATCAAATACACTCAGGGCGTATACACCTGAGGACGAAATATATCACTCAGCATTAGCTGAGGTAAATATTCTTAATCTGAGGTAAATAATCTTACCCACAAGGTGTCCCGAGTGGGGGGGATGGAGAGGGAGAGAATTCGTCAATCCGCCCAGTCATCATTCCACATTCTTGGGCTGAAATTGGGGTGATATTTATACTCAAATGTTTACATTACATCACATGTGGGTGGGGATGACTACAGACAGTCTTATCTTTTATGTTAATGTCACAAAGCCCGTTAATTCACACCTGCACGGGTGGAGGTAATGGCTTCTTTCTTTAGGGTGGGAAAAAAAAATGGGGCACTGGGACCACGAGGAACCTTTTCACACTCCTCCAGGCATCCAGTAACACCAGATATCAACTTAGTGATGGTCCAGATATTGATCTAGTGATGGTCGCCGCCTCGCTCAGTGCTGAGTTTCATGCTTGCAGGCATGCAGCTACATGACGTATGTGACTTTGTGATTAACTTTGCTCTCTCTCTCTATACAAGCCAAACCAGTTAGCCCTGGGTACCACATCTTACCCACCCTACATTTTCCTCAGAACCCATCTCACACTTATTCTTGATATCATAAAGAGCTGCATGTTGGCCAGCCCCACAGGACATTGGCTTAGCATCCTCAAGGGGATTTTTTGCAGGATGTTAATTAACTTGTTTATTGTATTTACACTGCTGAGGAGTGAGTTGGTTTGAACACAGGGATAATTGACAGAAATGTTAGTTAGTATATATTTAATTATGCCGAGAGTGCCCAGGGCACTGGATGAACATGTTTTTATAGCAGAGCACTAAGAATCAATATAATAATATAGCATGATAAGTACAATGTGTAAAATTAGGGGGTGAGAGCTAAACACCTTTTCCTCCTATCCTTCTCAATTTTTCTTCACCTTCTCAGTTGATTTTCACTTCTCATCTTTCTGACCTTCAGCTGTTCACATCTGAAATTTGCCCCTGTATCTCCTGAGTTATTTATCTGTGGCTATTATTTTAAAACATATTTGTTCTCCAGCATATGTTGGTGCTACATAGTGCGTGTTTGCTGTGGTACCAATCAGGCTTTGAGGTACAAACACCAGATAATTCAGAACTCTGTTCTGTTAAAAACGAAAAAATAATGAACTAACATACACACACACGTACACATACATATACACATACACACACGTATACACGTACACACACATACGCGCTACATAGTGCGTGTTTGCTGTGGTACCAATCAGGCTTTGAGGTACAAACACCAGATAATTCAGAACTCTGTTCTGTTAAAAACGAAAAAATAATGAACTAACATACACATACACGTACACATGCACGTACACATACACGTACACGCACATACGCACACGAAGTTATTCTCTTCAGCTCAGTTATTCCAGGAAAAAGGGCTCAGGGCTGGATTCTCACTTTCTCTGAAACCCTTTTACGTCTGTTCTGAAATGCAAAGCACCAGGGGAATCTGTCCCTTCCTCTTGCCTAAGACAGAAGGTTTCCCAGTGTAATAAGGCAAAACTCACACTGTGCAGCTACTGAAGAAGAAGGGATTAGATCAGCCACATGTTGGGTGGAATGTAGCAGCTATTTACTAAAACACAGCCACTCTATACAACATGCTAGGAAAGGAAATTAAGAAAGCTGTCTCCATCTGAAACTGCAGGGGGAATTTAGGGGAGCAGAATGTAATTAACCTAATTGAAATTTGTCAGAGACAGGATTTTTCCAGAGCCTTGCTCTTCAGAATGACTTTATCAAGAAACAAATGAGCCACTGTCAAAGACATTCACTTTTAGCAAAGCAGCAGCTTTCATCTTTTGATTATATCTACACCGAACTCCAAAGACTGTTCATGCACTGAGCGTTCAGTCCTGTTTGTTCTTGGAAACTAAGCAATGAAATCCAGTTGGTGTGACAGGACATCTTGAGCAAACAGCCTGGAATTGTAAACATTTTCACTGTTGACATAAATGAAAGGACTGACTGTTTGGGGGATCTTGAGACACTGGGATGAGGAGTGGAGCTTGCTTTAACCACTCCCTTCACCAGTTCCTCAGGTGTGCAGTACTGAACAATGCAGCCTGGATTAAAAACCAAACAAACCCAGTCTTGGATTCATTTCAGTCCTGATTTCTCCAACCACACATGCAGCAAAAAGATCTACAAAACCTTCCAGGTGCATTTTCTGAGCCATGGACAGAGCAACACAGTGGTTCTGTTTAGCACATTCTCAGTTTCAATTTCTTGCCCCTAGGCTGATAGCTTTACCGTTCCCTAACTCACGCTGCCTTTTCTGCTTACTGGTCTAGCCACCTTACTAAATAAAATGAAACCTTTCTGACTCTAGCTGCATTGTTCTTTTTTTCTTAATACATCTCTGGTCTTGGTATTATTGGAGAATATAATATCTCAGTGGGGGAGAAAAGAAAGTCCACTATTACTGTATACACAGGTTCCCATGAGAGACTCGTTTGTGTTCTGTAATTTTGCCATCCAATAAAGTACGGTCTCTAGAGCATAGCATAGAATCCTTCGTGTCACACCGTGAACAAGAATGGGTAGGAAATCAGCAGTAAAGTTGTCTTTTACCAAGGGTTTGGAGCAGGTTAGGAATGCTTTTACCATGCAAATGGTAGGATCATCAGATTTTAAAAGAGTTTCAACTAAACATGTCATAATATATAAGGTGCAGATGTTAGCAACATCTGTGTCTTAATAAAAGTAAGTTAATTCCTCCCAAGAATGTAGGCTACTAAATGGGAGTGGGGGAGTGGAGAAAGAGGGGCTGAGCTCCAGAAGGCATAGTGGAGGCAAAGGCCTCCCACTGAGCCCCTGGTGATCATTAGGGACTCAGCTTGCTGCATGCAGAACCTTTAGCAATGGGGAAATTAAAGATTCAGGGCTGAAAATGGACTGTCTGGTCTGTAAACACGAACAAGTTCTTTATGAGTTTTTTTTAGGAATGGAAATAGACGGTTCTAGGTAGACTTTAGTGATTTCAAAGCATATTTCTCCTATATGACCTAAACTGGTAAATGTCACCTTGTGAATTCCTCTGTTTCTTGAAAAGCATCTCTCAAAATAGCAATGTGTGAAATGACAACTATTTGGTTTCAGAAACCATCTCCAGGTGTTTATGATAGCATTTTGTAAGTACAGAAATCCAAAATAACTCTCATGTCATGTGCGTAACAGAAGTTATTTGTATCCTCTTATGTTATCTACTGTAAGAACTGATTATATCCCTTGACTTCTGAATGGGAAGATAGGCACCAGTATCAGTTGGAAATGTGATAGGGGAGTAAATGTTTACGAATGTATTTTATGAATATATGGAAGGAATAGGCGCATATGTAGATGCATGCTATCAAACAAAAACAGTATTTTGGTTTATCAGACTAAACAGTAGAGGTTCACAGGTTGCAAACCCATCAAAATTAAGGAAACAGTATGCTAAAGATTATTTCACCAACAATAATTTTGCCCTTTATCAGTTTGCCAGCCATGAAGTCTTCACTTCACACATTTGTCTTGTCCTTTCCATCAAAACACTGCCCTCAATAACATCCAAAGCCTGGACCATTGACCTTCAGCGCACAAGAGTTCCCCAGATTTCTAATATTTCTCTCAGAGAACTGATCATTAGAGCTAGCGATAAGTTGCTGTCCACAGCTGCTAGTCATAACGCATGGAAATAGTGGGTTGGATTTTCATCCATATCTCAGGTCAGGTAACAAATTACATTAACTTTCAGAGCTGCTTTGTTAGAGGCAGCACAGTCAGCAGACGGCAACCTGTGCCCATCGTGTCAGACATCTGGGTTCTAATCATAGATTAGGTTTTTATTACTGAGGCATAAATCTCTGATGCGCAAAAATCTCACAAAGGTCACATTATTAATATTAATACAATATTGAATACATGGTCTTCCTGTTTACTGCCTTTTCCCTAGCCCGAAATGAGTTAGGAAACAGATGTCGGTTGCTAAATATGAAGTTACCTTGTCTATGTCTTTTGTAGAAACTCAGTCTTATGCCATACAGAGGTGAGTTCTCAAGTGCCTCCTTGTTTTTTATTGAGCAAAGAGTAATTTTAGCAGCATTTCTATCTAATCACGCTCAACGGGGACTTTAAATGTCAGTTCTGATGGGTGTAAAAATCCAGGTGGATTTTCATAAGATAAAGAATACACTGTTTCTTCCCTGACCTTCTTGTCGAAATCTGAAGATATGTTGAAAATTATCAAAATATCAGGATGTTTCAAAAGTGATCAGGCAGAATAGATAACCACAAAGCACTTTTCAGTAACCGCCGAAAAATAGAGAACAGGCTTAGCTTCAAGGCCACTACTGGGATCCCTGTAGTGCTGCAAAGTCATGAGAAAATTAGAGATATAGCAAAGATCTTCAGTTTTACAAACTACATTGGTGTGGAATTTGAAAAAATACCGGTTTTTAATGACACTTTAGTGATGCTAGTACCTCAGTGATGAGCTGATCTGTGGAAATACAACATCTGCTAGAGCTATAAAACTAAAATTAATAAGGTACTTAAAGGTTTGGTTTTGAAACAATAAGGTTTGGTTGTTTAAATTCTCTTATTGCTTAAACTGCCTATTGTGTATTCAATCTGTGAAAAGTTTGTTGCTGCAAGTTTGTCAGCCGCATTCTCAGACAATTTCCTAGCTGAGCTGGGAGGTTTGAAAGCCCTTGTATCAACTGTTATTCTGTTTCACACACATCACCCATGAATAGACATTTAAGATTGTCCTGGTTTGAGCTCAACAGAACTGATTTTCTATTCAGTGATTTCACTTTTCAGCTCAGTCTCTTCTAAGTGCCTACACTTGCTGAAACCAGCACCATGGTTTTCCAGTATGTGCTGCTACAAGTGATCATCTCAAGGCCACTGTCTCACCATGGGTGCTGTGTCTGCACCTACAGGAGGAGCAGACCCAAACCTGCCCAACCAGGGATTGCATCCCACACACGCCACACTCAGTGCAAAGCCCAGGGATCACCAGGGGCCAGACCCTTCCAGCTTGGACCCTTTCTTCCCTCTCCACCCCTGCAATGGCCCAAGGCCCAGCAGACCCTGCTGCTTCGCCTGCCTCTGATCCTGAGCCCTGTGTTCCTGCACCAGCTCCCACTGCTGCTGGGTCTGCACTGGGACTTTTCCAGTGCTCCCAGAGCCTCTGGTGCCGTCATCGTCATTGGGGGAGGATTTCATATTGGTTTTGTACATATATTTGTACATGTCTGTATATATTCCATTATTTCCTATTTACATCATTATCCTGTAGTATCAGTATTATTGTTTCATTAATCCTGTTAGTTTTCTTTCCCAACCCGTGCAGTCTCTCTCCCTTCTTCTCTTTTCTCTTCCCTTCTGGGGAGGGCAGAGGGGTTCACAGAGAGCGTCTGGCCAGGGTCTAGTGACCAGCCCAGCCCTAAACCACGACAAAGATCATTTCCTTGTTGTGCAATATGACTTTCAAATTCTCTCTTTTTCTGCAGTGTGTTTGTATATTGGATGCTTTTCTGCTTTACCTTCACTTATGTTCTGCATAGACAAGAGCTAAGCATGTAGCTTCCTTAACAAAATACAGCAAAACAATAGTTTAATGCCAGATGAGACAAATAAGGGATATTCAAATAAAAGGATAAAGTGTTCATATGACAGTATGACTTATTTAGTTATATTGTTCTAATTGCAGGAAACACTTTTCCTGTTCTAAAAGATATTTATACTTCGCTGAGTTTAGAGACAGTAAAAGCCCAGTGAACCAAAAATCAGTTTAAAATACCAGGTATATTGTTTCTCTTCATGTGTGTTCTTCACACTCTTCATTACTCCAGACCTTACCTCCTCCTCTCAGCAACTCTGCCGTACCTCAGGCTGCAGGGAAGGAACCCTCCTCCCAGCAGAGAGTCATTAGGACTCCATGGGATCACCGCACCTCTCCCCAAAGGGGAGATTTCATTCTATTTTACAGCTCTCCCCTGGCAGGTGGGCAGAGCCTCCTCCTCTCTCCATGGGCACACCACAGCAATGTGCTGCGCTGCTTGCAGGCATTCTCCTGGTGGTTGGTTTGTGTTAGGAACACTGCTCTCACAGGACTTTTCATTAGCTTAAGAAAAGAAATAGTGAAGCTTCATAGAACAGAAAATTCCTTTTGGAAGAACAGTCGCTAAATAAGAACAGGAGTGAAAAGGTAATTTTCCTTCCGCCCTGTTTTAACAGGCATGGGAAAAACAAGAGTTTCATGGTTTATTCACTAGTACATCCAAATGTCGTAAGATCCAATGTTTGTGTGAGGCACTTGGGGAAGACTGCTAGCCTTTCACTTTTTATTTCATTTTCAGACGGATGGCTGAAGTTGAAGTGGTTTATAACCTGTATAAGGCCTATGCTCAGACATTATTTGGTTGATGTGTAACTGAATTGGATGGAGATGCATTGCTATGGAGCAGAAGCCCTAATTTGTAAATGCAATGCTAAAACAGTAGTGCTAAGAAAAGCTATCTGCTCCTGCAGCTTTAGAGATTGTGAGATGTCGTCTCCTCTGTTGTTCCCGGTTGAGCCTCATAAAGAACAGAGAAACTGGGAAACAGAGAATTAAGCTTAATTTCAAATGCTTGCCCTACAGTGGGACAAAACTAAATCATTTTATGGAGGAAGAAGAAATTATCAGAAGCTTGATCCATATAGATTTTAGTTCAAGACGATATCCTGTAAAATCCTGAATGTTTATTTTTAAAGATATTATTTCCATTATAGCTGTAACTTAGTTCTATTCCAGAATATATGAAACCAATTTTGGGAATGGTTAAAATTCTATAATTCTGCTTTTAAGAGTGTCTCAAAATTCCCCTTTTTCTCCCTATGCCAGCCTTTGAACAAAATTGGAATAGCTTCTGGGAAAGCAGAAAAAGGGAGCCAAGCTGATGCTTTCTGTGTGCATTTACAATGCCGATAATCAAACCAGAAAAGCTGCTAGAGCACAGTTCAACATAAGTTCAGTTCAGACTTCTAATCCCCTGGAATTTTTATTCGAAATACACTTTTTGATCATAGATGAGCAGCTCCTGAGTCAAGTGGGATTTGCTTTTTTCTTAGTCTGAAGTTTTCTACAATTTCATCCTTGCTTCAAGTTTAAAGCCAGAGAAGACCACTAAAAACCCAGGTATGACTTGTTTTTGTTGGGGTTTTTTTTAATTACAACAGCCATTATATTTTCTGTCTTGCATTTATTTAAATATTTGGCATTGGCAAAAAAACCCATTCCCAATCTCAGAGGTTATTTTTGATGTATCAAAGGTCCATCGATGGTACAAAACCATTGCCTGCATGCGAGCCATGTTTTTTTAATTACAACAGCCATTATATTTTCTGTCTTGCATTTATTTAAATATTTGGCATTGGCAAAAAAAACCCATTCCCAGTCTCAGAGGTTATTTTTGATATGTCAGTGGTCCATTGATGGTACAAAACCATTGCCTGCATGGGAGCCATGTTTCCAAGAAGGTCGCCAGATTGCGATCTGTCCGATGGGCTCTTCATTTATTTCTGTAGCCATTACCAAGGCTCGTTGGTTTGATTCATTCCGTGGGACTAGAGGAAGTTTGAGTAGGATCATCCATTAACTTTGACAGGCTCACGTTGGCGTTCATTATCTGTTCTGAAAAGCAATAAATGCACCTTTTATTGGAATAAACATGCCCCGATGTTTATCTTTACAAATGCATTATAAGGTAGCCAAATATGGTCACCAAACAGAAAATAATGGGTTTTTGAAAATGAGAGGAAAGGATGAGCCTGTAAATAAGCCTATGGCAGAGCCGAGGTGGTTTTGTTCGGGGTGTGATGTGGGGTGGCTCATGCCCTTTCCCTCCGTGCACTGTTAATCACCCCATGGGGAAGCAGCTGCCCACTGACCAGACAGCTGTGTCCAAGCTTGGGAAAGGTTAGCTCAGATAAAACATTATTGGAAGATGAATTAAAACTGCTTTACACCATCATTTGTGGCCACACATTTCTTTTTTGCCTTGGAGTTTAGCACTGAGGTGTGATGCTGAGGAAGAACGACTCCCTCATACATCCACTGCTTTGGGTACAGAAATCACCTCTAAAGCTGCTGATTAAAAATTAGTTCCCTCATTCTCTTGGGGCTAGATTTTCAACTTCAAAAGACATTACTTCATTCATCTGAGGATTATATAGTTTAAGAGAAACACCCAAAAGGAGAATAACTCATATTAAACTAATAAAACAGGCAATGGAAATCAAATCAGTTTAAAGACCACGGTTGCTTTGAAAACAATTAGCAGATCCCATTTAATATTATATATTACTCGCCTAGAGGGTCTAAATCAGGAAAGAGAAGGGAAACAAAGGAAACTTCAATGAAAATTAAGCAAATGGATTAGTTTCATAAAGGCTGGCATAGACTTTTCATTACTTTTCTTTTAGCATTCATTTTTCCAGTTTACATAGACACTGCTGTGGTATTCGTATGTCATGGGCTGATTCTGTCTTGCAGCAAAGTGACTTTTGCTTCAGGCCAATACAGTCTAATGGAGAAGATGATCCATTGGTTTGGTTTGCTCTCTGGGCTTTCCCTCCGCTCTGTTATCCAAGAATGCTAACAGAGTTTTCTGTTACTTCCTGCATTAAAAGAGAATTCTGAAGAGCCTGACATTTTCGGCGTGGAGCCAGACCGCAGTGTGAGGGTGGCGATGACAAGTAATAGCCTGTACAGGTTTAATTCATTCTTCTTTGTTTATTGCTGGTTAAATAAAGGAAGTTCTTCGCTGAAGATTTCCTTTAGAAACAACCTCATCATCGTCTGCAGTCTTTTAAATCCTGAAAAGAATTATGTTAGGTGTCTTTTCCTCCTTCCAACCACCAGACGTAGCCCAGGCTGACAAGCTCTTCAGTCTTTCTGTCACCTTCTTGCTTCACTTTAAAAAACTCACTTGAGTGCATTTGCCGCCTTTTTGCCTTCCACTTGACAACGAAGGTTATCGTGCTCTCCCTGGATTTATATTTTTAAAGTGTCATCTCGCAGTGATCAGTGTGACAGCACGTTTCCTACAGTGGCCCATAAAACCTTTGGAGAAAGCCCAAGAGAGGATTAGAGCTCGTGAAAGACAAAGTTGGGGGAGGGAAAGAATTGAAGGATTCTTTTTTTTTTTTTTTTAATTTCATATTTCATACAGGAAAAAAGGACAAATCCTCCTTTTCCCCCTAGGAGTTGATTTGATGACTGGTGCCGCTTGCAGTACTTCCATAATCCCCTAGGTAGCACAACTTTTCAACTGCAGTGAAACATAAGATCATTTTATTGCACATAAACCCTTTAGACAGGCAGACACTGCTGCTTTGTATAGAGAAATTCGAAATGGATATGAATTGCTTGGATTAATGGGGCAGCAGACATTGGTAAATAATTTTATTGGAGATTAAAAACAAAGCCCTTTAGCTGGTAATGCGTGCTATGTGATGATGCAGCAAGTATAACGCAAGCTGGATATTTGACACTGAGACGTATCGTGTCATAAAACACAATATTTCATTTACACAGACTACTACAAACTCATTTGTGTGCTATCTGCAGACATAATATGCCACATTGTAAAAATACCTATACACATATATTGTTTTTATAATTATGGGAAACTGCAAAAAGGGGCTTCAGAAGAGTGAAACAAGTCACTGCCTTCTGACACATGGGCTTTATTGTATTTGGCCTCTCGTGGGTATTGCTTGGATTAAGTAGCAGGGGCGAGCATTCAGAAATTCAATGTGTACTTTCTAAAGCTCAAGCCTCAGTCGCAGATTTTCAGTCATTGCTGGTGTTACACCTCAGAGGTGTAAATGTGTCCAGGCCCTGTTCTGTTCTCTGTTACGCCAAAGCCCATCCAGGGTCAACCAGACTTAGTGGGAGCTGAGTGGCAGAGCTGGTTGGTTTAAGCTGACAAAACAGAGAAGAGATTCCTCCCTGCTGCCACTTGTTAAAAGGTTTCTTTTACTCCCTTTGTGAGCTGGATGGAGCAGTGCATCCCGTTTTACAGCTGCTTCCTAGCAGGAAGTCGTAGTCTCCTATTTTGGAATGATCACTGAGTCAAAGGGAGAAACAGGGTTGAAAGGGTGACAAGTGATGCTAGAAGGGACTGTTACTCTGTGAACCTGACTGAGTAATAACTGCTGTGGATGAAGTGGCTTGGATGATACATTTTGCTAACAGAATTCCAACACAAAAATGCCAGAAAGAGGAGGGGAAATTCTCCAAATCATTGGCAGTTAAGTCATTTTCTCAGGGATTTTTGTGAGGAATTAGAGCTGACTATACCAAGTATCTCACATCCCGACTGACCTGAGAGGTAGATCTCAAATACTACAGAATTTTTTCTGCACTTTTATATTCTATAAAGAAATATTCTATTTATTTTTTTTAATCGGTGGGCTTAGTGGTAGGATAAAGTCTGGCCACTGTAAATGTAAAGGGCGAGTTCTGAAGCAATGCTTAATTTTCCAGGCATCTGAAGGAGGCAGCCCACTGGGTCATTGGGCCTTGCTGCTGAGAATAACGATGGATGCAGAGCTCTTCCAGTCAAAATAAAACTCAGATAGCTCTACCATTAAACTTAACCTGTTAGCCAGGCTCATTCTGTTTTCTGTAAGTTACTCGACAGACTGTAGTAAACATTGACACCCCACATAAGGTCAATGTTTTGTAAGTAGGATTTTTACTCTTTGTTTCTGTAGCACGATTCATAAAGTTTTCTTCATCTAACAGTGTTAGTGTACTGGGTCCACTCAGGCTTTTTCAACCTGATGTCTCAGCAGTTCACAAAGGAATTTGTCTTCATATGAGGGAAGCTGTTGTGTTTTCTATTAAGTGGGAAGGAAATGAGGGACAGATTAATTACAGGAGAGACCCAATGAAAGAAAAATCTGATCATTTGGCTCCATGTGCATATTACAGAACATCAGAGATGCTCATATTGTACCTCTTTTTCCTGTTTAGTCTCTTACACAGGTGACATTCTTATGGAATGATAACAGAGTGGGAAAGTCAGGACACAGAAGAAAGCCCTGGTGTGCAACCATCTGTCTTGAGGAAGATTGGCCTCCTATACCCGCAAGTAATGGCTTCTCTTGGATGTCATCACAGATCTGTCTTTCAAAATATAAAACTTCCAGGTATTTTTGAGAAAACGGAACTATTTCTGAACAAGAAGCGTTGTTCTGTAAGATGTGGAAAGAGCAACCTTTCCCTGGAGGCTTAAGAGCTTTTCAATTTTGCATATGCTCTTCCACTTCTTTGGACAGAGTCATTAAGATCTTCCATGGGAATAGTGTGAAATGTAAAATATGAATTAATGCATTACTTTTCAATGACACCTTTTCTCCTAGTATGGTATTTGAACTGCTCCAGGTCAACTGATGAAGACAGTTTAATTGCTCAGCTCTACTTTGAAATGATCAGCGCAGGAGCAATAAAGGAAGCTCTCTTGCAAAAGCAGTTGGTATGGCTTATTGTTTACTGTATATCTTTATGATTATTCCCTTAGTATGGAAAAGGACTTTCCACTGGGTATAGCAGATGGCTTGTATTAACAGCTAAAAATAAATTAATAAAACAGTTTGAAATTCTACGTTGAACTTACGAAGGGTGCATAAAACCAGCTGTGATCCAATGATAAAACCTCCTAGATTCGAAGTTTAGGTGCTCTACCTCCCAGCGAGTGGTTTAAGTATTATGTTATCACTTCATGATGTCTTCCTTTGGGATTATAAAAATGTGAGCTTTATGTATTTTAGCCTTTTAAGGGGTCTTCCACCATTTACTCACAGCACAAAATTTTACCATCTTCTACTGAAATGCTCATAAACATATTTCAGGTTTATGTGGTGTAATTCGAACTGAAAAGAACCGAGAGAAATGATCAATGAGCTCCTGTGTCTATTTGTGGCTGCAATAAAGCCACTTTAATATTGCAGGCTTGCAGAATGCATCACATAACAGAAATGCGATCACCTACCAATGAATGAACACACCAGCAACATTAACACCTCAGGGAAGGGCAGTGAGAATTATTAGATTCAAGGGATGCTGTTCACATGGGGAGTTTTCTTATGAGAACAGATTAAAGCAGAGGGATCCTCAAAAGGAAATAGCACATAAGGTAACGGTGTGTAGGGCTTGAAATAAAAAGAGCTCCTGCTGTAGAAGAAGGCTCATAGTTTCTCTTCATCTGAAAGGACTGAAGTGATGGCCTCTCCTGGTACAAATGAAGGCATCTAGTTGTTTCATTGTCTTTAATTCACAGGAATTTGTGAATGGCATCAGTGCAAAGGTTTTGTCTTCTCTGTCTACACAGAGGTGATGCATTTAAGTGGTCTTGCTGTCCTTGATGAATGAAGTTGCAAGTGACTTCTCTTCTTTGAGTGTTGTCCAATCGATTTTCTCCAAGACTATGGGGCTTCTAGTGGATGGGAATCTTGCTTTAGAGGAAACACTGCTTTGGTAGCCTGTGTTCACACAGAATCCCAGCATGTCAGGAGTTGGCTGCCCCAGTGCAACCCCTGCCAGAGCAGGATCACCAGAGCAGTCACACGGGATCTGACATGAAGTTAGAAACTAAGTCATGGGGAACACACATCCTGAGACAGAATGCTCCTAAAAGCTTTCCTGTGAAGCTTTCTGTGATTGCTTGATATGGAAGGAAACAGTCTGTTTAATTTCTGTAGTATATTCCCATATAGTAAGCATTAACATTCACTAATACCCATTGCTTCATTTAGATCGCTGCATTTGTTGTAGACGTTGTGAAGCTTCTTTTGTGACTTTTTTGGGTGGCTTCTTTGTGTTGATTGGTTGTTTGTTTGTTTGTTTTGGTTTGGTTTGTTTTTTGTTTTTTTGGGGTAGGATTGTGATTTGTTTTTTGGGAGTGAGGCTTTTTCTTCTCGGAAAGGCATTCCCAGGCAGACTAGCAAATTCCACTTTGTGCTTTCTTGCTTAAAAGTGAGATATTTATCGTGCAGCTCTCTCAAACTGCTCCAATTGTCTCGTTGTGCAATTCCTACAATGAAAGCATCAAATACTTAAGAATAAAATTTGTTAAGGACTGCAACTCTGAATCTGCTGAGTCAGTTGTGTTGCTGCTACACCAGGCCCACCTTTTTGTCTCTTTTGCAGTTGCATTTATGTTAATGCATACAAACACATGGCTGGGATTCAGTAAGTCACTCATCACTCACTGTGTAAATCTTAAATAACTACTAATTTCCTGTGGAGCAGTTACAAATCTGTAGCTGCTAAATCAAGACCGCAATTAGATCCAGTTCTGAGGAACACCCCCTGCAGCCAGACCGTCCATCTGAACATTAAGAAAGTCCTAAACAAAATAAGATTAATAATAATTTCCATTGAAAATTAGAACATTCTAGCTATGGGTTTCCTACTTAATAATTTCTATTCTCAGCAGTATTGTCAACATTTCACTCCATTTAATTTCATTTAAGGTAAAACATTCAGGTTCCTTTGAAGTTTTCCTTGGAAGAAGCTGGCTCAAACAGAACAAATCTGTGCCATCAACACATTCCCTCTCGTTTACTGTGCCTATCTAACAAGCAGGCTACAGTGATGGTCACTACCACAGAGGGAAAAGCAGGACACCCATAGAGCCTATGTATGATTAATGAGGTCCCTTCCACTCCTAACCCTGCTCTGTTGTTATTGCTTTAGTCTAAGCCAGCAAAGGAGCTGTGGGAGAGAAATCAATGTCTATTCAAACCTCTATGTCCATCTGGTTTTAGGAGGTACAGTATAAACTTAAACTATTCTGTCCACTCCAATGGAAATGCTCCTGCTGCTTTCTGGCCTTGTGGCCATGCACATTTACCTCACTTTCAAAGGGAAATATGTGTTGCCAGAACTAAAGGCTGAAGCATTTGCTCTGTGTCTATGCAGAACTAGCTGTACTGCTTCCCTCCTGATCCCACTTGAGGGACATTAAGTCAGCAAGCACCTCTTCCCTGCTACCATGAGACACCTCTGCAGGCAGCAGAATGGGCAATTCCCCATCCTTCCACTCCAAGTGGCCACTTCCCTTTGGATGACTCCTTCAAAAGTCCTTGAATGTCCTGAAGGAGAACATTATACTCTGTGAAAGACAGAATATGTGTTCTCAGACACACACGCCCATTGCAAACCTGGGTTAACGTTTGGACTTTCATGCGTGTCACTGGCAGCTGATTTCAATTTCCTGTAGGTAAGGAAGCCGCTGCTTGTGCCCATTAAAGATAAAATCTGTCACCAGTGTTCAACAACTTGCTCTTTTACATCCTAGAGTACCAGCTTTCTAGACTGCAACTCCTGTCATTTCCTCATAGCTGTCTCACTAACCAGGATGTCTGAGAGAGCTGTTGGGCAATGCCTCCCTCAACACACTCATCTACAATAAAAAAAAAATAAATATTCCAAACCACAAGTTTTGCTTTTGCTGTAGGAAGTTTTAACCAAGTATAGCTTATAGATGGTGAGGTTCTTAGATATAGGAATTTTTTTCCCTGATAATATCAGAGATGTTCTAATAGTCAGTGTTCTGGTGATTAAAGCGTGGTCCCAAGCTTTGGGAACCCTCAGTCAGACAGCAAAAGGACTGGAATCCCACCTCCCTGCTGCTATTGGGTTCCTCCATGCTGGCACCACCTAGTCAGAAAAAGCACTTGGGAAATAACACTTTCAGTTTCTGACAAGAAATGCAATCCTCTTTCCCAGTTTATCTCATTACCTAAAGCTTTTCTTTGTCAGTTCAAATAAGAACTGACTAGATTATTTCTGTTCTTTCCCACACCCTTGCTCTTGGAAGAGTGAAAACCAGTCATTTACCTTGTGCGGATGAACTTCATAGAAATTGAGAAATAAAGAGCTGCTGACAAATTTGTAATGGAGGTGATCATGTTTTAATAGTCTCTGAACCTAGAGAAAGTTTCCAGCCATGAATGCAGTTCTTAAGTGCAGACAGGAGCCCGTTGGTTTCCAAGTGCTCTGTTTTTCAAGTCTCATGCTCCTTCCTTAGACAAAATATTCACAGGTCTCTCTTACTTGATAAAATTAAAATTATTCTGGTTTTAGGTCTGGAACTTGGATTTTAACCCACTTTATTTCAAGAAGAAAAAAAGAGAACTGTCCAGCTTTATATCTAATAGCAATTTCTTTAACCTGGAAAAATATCCTCATTGAAATAAATCCTCTTCTGATTATTCTTCCTCTCTATTTTGCCAGTGCCTGACCCTCTTGGTTGGCTATTTAATGAAGTAAAGATTGCTGTTGTCTTCTTTTTCATAGAATTAATCGCTTTATTAAAGCTCCAAGAGGTTGTTTGTCTTTGCTTGATTTGACCTGTTGCTTGCCCCCTTTCCAAGTTACGACATTGCAGAGTCATTCCAACAGTGGAAACATAAAGTTCTCTTAAATCCTTCCAAGTAGCTGATTAAGTAGCTTAACCAACTGACTAACTAATTCATCGTCACACTGACGAACATCAAAAAGCACATTATGTAGATTTCTTCTATAATTTTATTCTATTTGTTCCATTTCTTTCAAGGACAGTAGGGAGCTCTTTTATCAACATCTTGTAGGAGGGATTTTGACTGGATGTTTGCAATTAAGGTAAGAAAGAATGTGAATATGAAAATAGATAGAGTCAAACTGAAGAGCTGGGGATTGGACTAGATGATCTTTTGAGGTCCCTTCCAAACCCTAACGTTCTGTGATTCTGTGATTCTGTGAAAGAGACTAAGGCTAAATTATATTTTTGGTAACGTGATCAGTGTCAATGACATTTTCAGAGAGAAAACAGTAAAATTATTCTTCTGTTTTATGGTACTAGCATATGCATATGAATTTTATACAATATACATCAGCATACTCTTATTGTAAATTCTAATGTTTCAATGTTATTTTAAAAAGGATTTGTTTTTCAACACTTTCTGACTTAACACAGTAACTTAATACCATCTTAACAAAACATTTAGATGCTTTGTTTTCATTTGCATCTAAACAAAATTGGACATGTCAGCCATTCAAAACAGTACCAAAACCTGCATTTTGAGATGACAGACGAAATAAAGCTTTCCATTCATCTATGCCTGGAAAAATTATAGGAAGAGCTGATAATTTCTCTCAGTTTTAGTACATTTTTTTTTGCGTATGTGAAAAATAGACAAAAAACCTCAGTTATTTGATAGGTCTGGTTCCTTGTCCACTACTTGACCTTGAACAGACTCTCACTTAACTTTCTTCCTCATTACCAGATATATATATCTTTATTCTCCCTCTTGTCTTGGTCCCTAATGTGACAAAAAGCAGAGCTTTTGATACAGTAAGTCATCATTATTATTTTTATACTAATAATAAGCTACTAGAATCAGGAATACGTTAACTCTCATAAATTCTTAGGATATTATTCCAAAGCAAGGAGCCCAGAAAGTCTGTCCAAGCCTTGACTAAATTTGTTTCTCTGAAATACACCTGTCTTTTGTTATATATATAATTTTTTTCAGGTTTGTTCCATGCCTTTTTGATGCTAAAAATAATGAATTTTTGAAATCTTTCATGAAACCAGCTAAGATGTGATCTCCCTTCTCTGACAGGTTAAGCAATGAGAAGGAAATGCCAAAAGGAAGATTTTATACCTGTTTCGTCCCCAGTTTTTATTTTGTCTTGATTTTTTTAAAGACTTTAATAAATTCATTATTGATTCCAAAATTACTGCCTGATCAACTAATGTCTCAGTCCCTTGGCAGCATCTAATTACAAGCAATTCTGTCTAGAATTTGATTAATTCTTTTATTTCTTCCTGCATCCTGAAATGTTTCAGCATCCTTTTAAAACCTGAGAGTCAGAATTACACATTTCGGTCTGGCTTTCACAGAACTCTGTATACAGAATTAAATCATTAACTCCCTGATTTACACGAGGTTCGTATTTTTAACTTCTATATTGCCTGGGAATTATTGCTCTCTTGCCAAACCAGAAAATCTGTTCAAGGTGACATCTTCCTGGGACAGAGATGGCCACGAGAAAGGGATTAACAAGATTTTTATCTTTCAGTTACACGATCTGTGTTAAAATACAGTTTGCCTGACTTAGGTAACTGCATCGTATAGATTGTGTAGTATGACCTCCTTATTCAGTTGACGACACGTTCCAGTCCTAGTGTATCATAACTTTTTAATAAAAA
>NW_010189068.1:3475-28131 GCF_000695765.1 Mesitornis unicolor | reverse complement strand
CCTGCCTATAGCACCAGTCTTGGAGACAATCATTTATTGAATACAGATTGAATTTTTCTATTCCATCCCACGTCATTACTTGAAAGTGGAAGGAGCGAAGAGAAAATAACTTGTGCTCCAGACTCTTTCACCATCCGTCCCAAGGCCTTGAAATCTTTCTTCAATCCCCTCAGACTGCAGGACGCGGCTTCCTCCCCATCTGTCTGGAAGATTAGCAGAATGAACAGAGGAGAGCGGTACACTTGTAAATACCAAGTCTAATCCTATTACATGCTGCTGACTGATTTTTTAAATCAATTAATCCTTGTGAGCATCCATTTGATAAACTGCTTTTTGATATAATATACAGAAATACTGTACCGCATAAATAGTAACCTAAAGATCATACATTAATGGAGTACTTCATAAAACTGCTATGTTGCTATCCATATAACTACACATTGAAAAATCAAGTAGCAAACATGATTAGAAATGCTCTTTCAGCTTTTCATTGAGATTTTTCTCCTACCTTTCTATCAATAGTAACTGTTTGCTTTGCACAACTGCTTTCAATGCAATTCTACTTATTTAGAAGTGTTTTCCACAAAGCAAGAGGAAGGTTACTGTCAATGTACTGTGAAAGTGCATTAACTCATTTTTGAAGATGCGTGGCCATTTCTTTTCCAATGTCACAAGCAGAAGGGCACTTCGTGACCTCTCAATGGTCTAAAGGGTCCATTGACTTTGTTTGATATCTACCACCACACAGGCAATGGTTGGAAAGTTCTGCACAAGAGAAGCCCAGACCAAGTACAAAAACCTGTAATTACAAGGTCCAGCTATTGCTCTAAATGTAAAAAATTGAGAACAAAAATCTCAGGTTACTACAGATACAATCCAATTCTGTAACAGAAATTTACAAAACCTCATGTGGGAAGACACCAATTTCCCCCTTCCTCATTAAAATGGTAGTTCAAAGACAAGCAGAAAATCAACTGCCAAACAAAAAAGCAAGAACCTGCACAAACACAAGAGAAGAGGAAGTGAGACTACAGGCAAATACCAAGCAAATGGCAAGGCAGGCTGTGATTATCTATGAAACAGAAATCACCACTAACATCTGGGCATCTAAGGAGCCACCACAAAGCAAACCTAATTCCAGATCCCAGGGAATTTCAGGCACCAAGAAAAAGAAAGGTGAAGAACTACTTGCAGAGTTCTGATACGTGTGCTGTCACCTCAACTGCATATCAACCCATACACAGGTTGCAGTTCTCAGCTGTTACGATAAAGCAAACTGCATTTCCCAATGATAACAAGGACAGAAAGGATACGAAAGAAATTAAAGAACCAATTTAAGAAGCCTAATCTCAAATGTTTGGCAAATAAAGCATTTGTAAACCAACCCTTCACTGCCCTTCAATTAGGAGGTCTTACATTTAAGCATAAGCTTTGAGAACAGCACCCTGCTGCTCCATGCTCTCCATGTCCAGCTTCATTCATGCGCTTTGTCAGTTTTAATGGCATCTGCACCGGAGGGGGGGAAAGAGAAGAGGGGAAACTGAGGTCAATTCCTTCATTGGGCCAAATCCGTACTGTGCCTTACAGTGCACTATAATTTTGGTTTCAGAAGGAATAGTATTTGGGGGACTTTTCATTAAGAAGAATAAACAGCTGCACTTTCCCACTTCAGTCAGTTAGGAAATGCCTTGGTATCTTCCCTTCACTTGTCTTCTTCTCTATTAACATCAGGATTTTTGAGTTTTCCTTGTGTTTTCTGTATTTCCTTCTACTCCATCCTTTCTGAGCTGAGGGGGAGCACATTGCTTCACAGCTACACCGAGGCTCCCTGAACTTACTCTTCCCAGGGAAAACTTCCAAAAACTCCTTTCAAACTTGGGTTCTAAAAGACCTTTAGGATCGAGTCCAACCGTTAACCCTGCACTGCCAAGTCCACCACTGAACCATATCCCTAAGCACCACATCTACTCGTCCTTTAAACACCTCCAGGGATGGTGACTCCCCCACCTCCCTGGGCAACCCCTTCCAGTGCTTGACAACATTTTTGATGAAAGAATTCTTTCTGATATGCAACCTAAACCTCTCCTGGCACAACTTAATACCATTTCCTCTTATCCTATCACTTGTTACTTGAGAGAAGAGACCAACACCCACCTCTCTACCCCTCCCTTTCAGGTAGTTGCAGAGAGTGGTAAGGTCTCCCCTCAGCCTCCTCTTCTCCGGATGAAACAACCCCAGCTCCCTCAGCCACTTCTGACCAGACTTGTGCTCCATGCTCGTTCCAAAACAGTTTAAAAGATCATTTACATATCACAATTTCTAGTCCAGAAAAGAACTCAGATCTCCTGGATCCTGCTCCTCTTTGCAAAATAAATGTCAGCAAAGAACAACACCTGAGTATTCTGAGAAATACAGACAAAAGATATAAAAGTTCTCATGGAAAAAAAACAAACAGTAAATGTTAGAAATAAGGATTTTAGCAACAGTCCAGTTCACAGTTTATGTGTATGTATTATTTGTCAAAGGTGGTACTCACACCATGAGCAAATGAAAACACTGAATACCTGGAAAATGTAGAGTCTCCTCCACTCTTTACTACACCCTGAGCAAACTCTGAGGTGAGGATTCGGTTCAGCTGGAAGTGCAGGCCAGCAGACAGGGAGAAACAGCATCATCTCTCTTCACCTGCACCACTGTATTTATACAGCAAGAGACAAGCACTGACAACTTTAATTCTGGCTTTCCTTAGCTTACAAGTAATTAGCTCTGAACTCTTACTGATGCTCTTTTAGTAAAACATTTCTTGTGAGAAGATAAATGAGTGCATGGAGTAATAGTGACTGAAGCTCTTCCAGCTCTCCCTTTAATGAAGGAATGGTGGGACTGGAAAACCAATATTTATCCAGCAGTACTGAAACTGCCCACCCCGGAAAAATATCACCAATGTGTATTTATTTGTAGGAATGTCAGGAAAATATGAGACAGTACAGAAAGAAAAAAAACCGAAACAAACATACACAAAACTTTTCCCTAAAAATACTAAGGACATTTCTGAAGGCTTTGCTCCCAGGTGAAGCCATTACCTTTCTTCCTGCCATTCCCCATTGCTTCTGCTCTTGGTTGCCACAAGGCAAAAAGTAACCGAATAGAAGCAGTGGCAGTCTGAATTTAGCTCCTTCAGAAGAAACAGAAAATGGGATGAGGAACCAGCAAGAGATAAGAAACCTGGAAATCCTCAAAAAATTTCACTGAAGCTTAGAGAAAAAACAAACAAACAAAACAAGAGAAAAAGGAAACATTAAATGGAGAAAAAATAGAAAATAAAAAATATGCATTGCCTTAAGGAGAAGAAACTTGGAGGGAGACCTGGAGTCAGCAGAGGAAGGCACAGGTTCTAACTGAGCCCTCCAAATAGAAAGCAGTGCACCATTTGGGGCAAGTACTGAACAAGACGTTTCGGAGGCCAAGAAGGAAAGATACTGCCTATTTACATATAAATTCCAAACCACACTGAAGTGGTTATTTATGTTTAAATTGTACACTTGAAACCTCTGCAAGTGAGCATATTCAAAAATGATGGCCAGTGATCACGAAGTCCTAGCGCTCTCTTCTTCCCCTGTTTAAGTTTACAGAACATGGTGCTATACGGTTAGCATGAAAACATTCAATCAATGCTGAAATGGAAATCTGAAGTACAGGTGGGAAGGTCTTTGCCCTTGAATATACGTGATTGCACTTGGCAATGCACAAAAAATGCTTGCCTGGTTTCTTGCATACAAACTGTTTTCTAGATACACGTATCGAACCGAAACATGCTGCCGGAACTGATGAAGCGTGCAGTCAAACGGAAAAATGTACATAACCTCAGCTGCTGGGGTTAACCATTAGCCTTGAAAAGAGTGCAAGTGCAAGAGTAACAGAGCTCCTGCACTGTCTTCCCTGTGCTCTGCCACGCTGACATATGCAGGGAGGAACCCGATGGTGGAATCCTGCTCCTAATACACACAGGCAAAAAGGAAAAGTTAAGTGGAATAATATACACCTCCCTTGTTGAAGGCAAAGACAGGGCTCAGGTGGCATCTCAAGCAGCTACTCAGTCATTTCTGAGCCCCATCCAAAAGCCTGGGTGGAATGGTGCCACAGCACTCCTTAATTCTACACCTACCAAGAGTTACTCGTACCTATACGATCCAAATAAACTACAACAAAACCCCACATAATACAAGAGGAAGAAAGAAATGCATGTAGAGGAGTTTCTTGAGCAACAAGGGCATGTTGCAATGTGGGGTATTGTGAACAATCCAGGCTTTGAGAAAGACACTGTGTCCAAGGACGGTTGGGGAATGAGAAACTAAGTATCAAAGGAAGGTTGGGAACTGAGGAAATGGGTAACAAAGAGACAGTGAGAAGGAAAGCTAAAGCAAAGATATAGAGAAACCGCAAAGCTTGCAAAAACCAAAGCGTGCTGTTAGCAATATGACTAACCAATCATTACAAGAGGCGTAATGCGAATAGTTGAACCAGTAATATTATGCCGCATGTATTCCTCTGTAGTATATAAATATGTCTGTGTTTCACAATAAAGTAGAAGCATTCACCATACTCCTATGGAGACTGTGTTTGTACTCTGAAGCTCCCCAACCGCCTCAAATGCACATACTTACTTCAATTTGCAATCTTGCCATTTTGATAGCCTAAGCCTTTAATAAAAATACTGAGGTTTTTTTCCAATCTATGCCAAAATATTGTTGATTCTGTAATAAACAAACATTTTTTGCCTTTAACATGTCAAAAGCTGTGAAGCTCAGCAATGGAAGTCTAAGATGGCTCCAAAGTCCCTGTTCCAATGCTATCAAACTTACATGGACATTCCAGAAACAAACATTTCCTAAAGCATAACGAATTAAAGAGTGTAATCTTCCTGGGGTTTCACTTGGCTACTGGAGAAGTTTCTTCAGTATTGCCTGAGAAATTTCAGAAAATTGTGCTCCCTAATGTGCCAGAAATCCTATTCAAGGATTTAAGTTTCAAGAAAAAATACTTTCCTCTCTTTACCATAAATTTGAAAGCAAGTACAAAACAAAGTGTAGGGTATAGGTATGGCAGACACTGCAATGAAGATGCATTTGTCTTGATCCACTTTGCATCCACCTCATCCCAGCAGAGCTTCAGCAAAGAAGACGGCATTTGTAGGGTCCACAGCCCCCCCTAATCTGTGCTTCTGCCAGGACTATGAAGAAGTCACCTCATCAACTAGTAAATCATCCACTTACTGTGTGTAGAGCTGCAGACTGTCTTCATATACCACATATGATTAAAAATAACAGTTGTGAATATTATACTTACAAAATTCAATTGCTATGGCTATGGCCAATCAGTTTAAATGGTAAATTTGATAAATTTATTTCAAATCCTCAGTGTGCTGCTGGCTACAGTGAAAATGTTCACAGAAGTGTGCATAATTGGCAAATCAATCCATCAGAATCAATCCTTGTTACTTGTTCAGAAATACTGGTTTAATCATATACATCCTTAATTGCAGAAAAGACAGTACTTATTAACGCTTCACTCAAAGCAATGTCAGTGTTATATTAACTGGAATCATCAACAAGTTACTTCTAAAAAGCAAAATACAAGTAACATTTGCATACAGGCACGTATTGCCCATTTCAAATATTAACTAGTGTAGAATACACTGATTTTAAAAGTCTTTCGGAATACAAGTAGTTCAGAATCAGTGATTTCTTTACTTTCCATTTAAGAACTTGAAATTCTTACTCTGTATTAAGAAACATGTTTGAAATTACTAAATCAGTAAGTTAAAATGTTGATATTTCGAATTACTCTGTTTATGCACAGAGCTTCTCAAGGAAATTCAAAACAATACAAACACTTTTAATGAGTAAACAAATAAAGCCACATAAAGAGCTTTTGGGTATTCGTACAGAACACAAGAGCTAACAGACCAGAGTGACTTCTAAGCAAAGGTTAATTAAATTGTTTGAAGCAAGAAGTTTGACTTAATAAAAGGGATCTAATTCATGTGGTAATTTCAGTTGTAAGCTCTCCACACAAGTCATACTGGAAGACTTTGTAGCTGAACAGAAGTATCACTGCTTCATTTTTTGCTGTTCTTTGTGGTTTGCAGAATCAAGAATAATCACTGATGAAGAACAACTTAAAGTCCTTTGCAATTATCAAACAGCAACAACAAGAAGCAGCATGTCCTGGGCTGTATCAGGACAATGCAGCCCTTTCCTGAGGTCTTCTCTGAACAAAACTAACTCCACAATGTCTACATCCTCCAGACCAGCAAAAGGGTCTGGCCCTAAAGTCCAGCTCCAGCTCCGGAAATCATAGGGAGCAAAAGCAATGGCTTCTCAGCATCACCCATGAGAAGGGATCCAAAACCAAAGCATCTTCACCATTAACCATCACCTTGCAGGGCATCCCTGTAAGGCTTTCCCAACAACACTTAGTGATAAACTGATCATGGGGATTTGGGAACCTGTGTTCACAGGAGGCATCGATCCAATTCCCTCTCCACTCCTGTAAACCTCTTTCCACACTGAAATTCCTGTTCATAACTGCACAGAATCCAGAGCCTCCAGCCTCAACACCAGGTCATGGGCTTGATCTCATGGAAAAGGAAATTCAAGGCAGGAGCAGAGCTGTCAGGTAACGGAAGTAACTTCCGGTAACCACAAAAAATGAAACACAATGGATGCAGAATTTTCATCATATTTTAAAGACTATATTTCTCCCAGTGGATTATTAGCAATAGCTACCCAAGAGATCTGACTTTCTCCCTTTCTTGTTTGAATTTTGCCACAGGGTGCAAAGATTTCTTGAGTTACATTCAGCAAATGTATCTCAAATCCCATGGAGGGTTCTGAAGATTAAAAGAAAATGGTGTTTAAAGTATATTTTCTAGTTAAAAACTCAACAGAGCATGGCACCAGGTGCAGAAAACAGAATGCTACATTGAGGATTACACCTTGCAGTGATGCGATACAGGCAAATATCAATGCCTGAATCTGTCATATCTTTAAGTACACGCCTCCTGCTCACACAAGTGTATTTTGTAGATGTGCTCACGTAAATCCCTTCAAAAGAGTAGAAAGATTCTTAACTTCACTGGGACTCTGTGAAAATCTTATATATATCAAGTACATCAAGCATATATTTTGTACAATAGGTAAAAACTAGTTCCCCTGGGAATAGTAAAATATGTTGGGGAAGAGAGGACATGAGAAAATTTAAAGCATATTTATTATCCTGCTGTTGCTCTTAATTTTTTTAATGCTCTAAAATTACTCAGCAAGAATTCACTTCTATGAAAAAGTGCCCCTGACAACCGGGTGCTTGGATCTCTCTCAGCAAAGGTTCGTTTTCCGGCCTGATAACAATCCCCATCCTCAACTTTATGTCCATGATCTGACCTCCTCATTCTTTTCCAGAACACAAAAACCCTCACTAGGGAGTCTGTGTTCAAGCTGGATTTCCCTGGGTTTTCAGCAGGCTGCGTTTTTCTTTTGTGCCTTGGATAAACAGCCTCTAGTCTGCCACACAGCCCTTTTTCAGGTTTTTCTGTTTTGCTTTGGACACCAGTGTGGTGTGTAACTGCTACAGGACTGCCAATGGCTGAACTGATGCATAAAACTGTCATGACTGAGCAGGTTTTACCTTCTGGTACTGCTTACAGATGCTGTCCAAACTATTTCAAGCAGATACTGCTGCCTTCTTTTAGAAGCTATTTACCATTTCTCACATGGTGTTGGGAGCTGACAGCTGAGGATTACAAAGCACGTCCGTGCTGCGGTAGGAAACAGCACCTTCTCCTGCCTCCTGCTCTGCTCCCCCACCTTGACCCACCGGCCTGTTCAACTGCTCCTGCAAAACGTCTTTCCTACAGAAATCATTTTCTTTAAAAGAAACCAAAGCCTTCCTCACTTCATAAGTCTTAACACATCAACACTGCTCCAAGGCATGAGGATAGCCAAACACTAAACTTTTAGTAAGGAGAAATACAGCTTTAGATTCATTGCAGGTAACAGTTGCCTGCAGAGCAAGGCCTTTGAATGCTGGTTGAAACCTAAAATAAAAGTCCTTTATGTATATGAAGAAATCAGTATTGGTAGACCACTGGAAGTAAAGAGTCAGCAGGGGAGCACTGCATGGCGCAGGGAAGTCCTGCGTGAGGCCCGGTGCTGCCTTCTCCAAGCAACACCCAGGGGCTGCCTCGGAGCACCTGGCCGTGCTGCTGCTGCTGCTCAATGCTTCACTTCTTGGTCAGGAGACAACACGGTTGCCTACTTTTGTCAAGACCTTATTCAAGCAAACAGTATCAAAATTTGAGGGCTTGAGAACTGCAATTTTTTCAGGACTGACTCAGAACAAAATATTTGCTTTTGTCATCTTAAAACAGAGCATTTTTAAGTACCTCATCAAATTCTCCAAAACTGAGAGACATTTAAATATCTGATAATAAAAACATTCCCCAAAAACTAAGTTTCCAGATTTTCTTCAACAGAAACATAAGAGAAAACTTTTTATCTGTTTTCACAGCATTTAGCACCCAAATTTAATTAATGGTCATAAATGTCAATAAAAGACTTCTCCAAAGCATCCTTTAAAGACTGCTCACTTCTTACCCAGTTTATTAATTGCATGGGGATTTATCCAAGGTGGAGTCAATAACACTGCAGCCACCTACTCATCTAAACCCCTGCTCAAGCACATGCAGCAGGGCAGGCCAGAATTTGGTGGTTCAATTTCAGCTGCAGGGAGCGAAGGCTGAGCAAAACCTTCCCTGCAATCGCTCCTGTGGCACCAGAAGAGAAAGCAGGAGGCCCATCTCTCCTGTCATCATTCCTTTTTGTTGGCAGGCAAAACACTGCACTCATGTAAGGCATTAAAACTTTGAAATGAAAGAGAAAATCAAAACAAACCCACAAAAAAACCCCAAAAACAAACAACCTAAAATGCAGATACTCCTCATCCTCCCCAAAACAATATAGGGCTATAAAACTGAAGGAAGGCTGTTATTAAAAGGTTAGGCCATGAATTAAAAAGTTATAGACAGAATAAACGAAATATGTCAGGAAATAAAGATTGCTGGCGCAGGAAAGGGATGAACATGTACAAGACAGAGAAATCCTAAAATTAAAGAGTATCACAACATAAAAATCTAAGATTAATTTAAGACTAAGGTTAAATCCCGTATGTGCATGGTTGAAAGGGTGAAAGTAAATAAAATGCACACCATGAAGTTTTAGTTCCAAATAAATTCCCTTTTCATTTTGGAAAGAAAAAGTATATGTTAAAAATAATATGCCAGGCCCCATCCAGCCAGCAACAGGGCACAAACAACAACAGGACTGAAATTATTCTAAAGCAGAGATGCAAAAGTCATAAATGGTTGGTTGTTATTTCATGTTTAGAATGGAAAAGCAAATTACCGTTTTGGTCATGTCAGACCCAGTGGGCTGTGTTGCAGTGAAAGACAGAAAGCAACACTCTGTAAACCAAGGAGTTTATAACGTGAGGGAGATGCAGTTAATAAAACAAACAAGGGGAATAAAGCAGGGAGACATGGAACAACAAATTATGACCACAGCTGCTTTGAAGTGACTGGCTGCTCAGAACTGTTGATCTAGGCCTCTCCTCCAGCTGCTAAACTGCATTAATATAGTTTACAAGACCATTAATACAGCTAAAAATACCTTCCCTGCTTTTTTTGGTTCTCCCTATTGCTTTCTCTTTTAAGAAAACACTATTAATTGCCAAAGAAGTCGACTATGGCACAGTAAGTGGGTCACAAGCCATATTTTGAAAGCACCAGTGAAAACAAGAACACTTTTGAGCTCCTGATTTAGGCAGCATGTATTTTCTAAACAAGTTTCTGTTTCAGTAGTTCCTGTTTTTTACTGTTTCCTTATTTTTCTTCTTCCCTGCATGTCTCCTAGGAGCTGCTTGAGTCATATCCCACACAGACTATGGAAAGCTCCAGCTACCATAGCTTCACCTCTCCGAGTCTGTGAAGCAAAACAGTGCTTTTAATTATTTCCTCAGACATCCAGCAGCCTGAAACTGCCACCTTTATCTACCATCTACTGCTCCCACTTGCAGGTGTGAACACTTGGCTCCCAGCTGCCAGCCTTTCCCAGCAGTTGCATTTTCCCTTCCAATGAGCCCTACTGAAAATGACAGGACTCAGCAGCACACAGTTCTGGTCAAAAGAGCCCCCAAACGAGAGAAAAAGCACAACAGCTTTCACTGAGGAGACACACCCGCTCCTGAGCCTTTCATCTTCTTGCAAAGAGTGAGCTAAGTGCTTCAGAAAAAAAATTAAGTCAAAGTAATAGCAGGTTTGCACGGCTGGTACTCTCACAGAAAGCATTTGCCAATCTTACACTACACTGGGACTCGTAAGTCAACTTTCAACATGCAGGTTTTGCACACAAGAGAGGCAGAGGTGCATCAAACTGTGGTTTTATCTCATGCAGTTTTGGGGTGAGGGTCTACATTAAACCCATGTTGTACCCATGGAGAGAGAATTCCTCAATAGAGATCAACTTCATTCATTTTATGACGGGACACAGAGATGCATTTGCTTGGGAAAGAAAACAACAGAAGAAGTCCATCAGTAAGCAAGGAATGGAGCTATTTCTCCAGGTGCTGAATAACATGCCATTGGTTTTTTTTTTCTTCCTTAAAAAGGCAAAATTAACAAGTAGCATTTATGAATGCGATACAGCCTGATTTGATCAATGTTTTCTCCCTATATTAAGATGTTTGTTCACTTCCATTCCATCATTCATTCCATAATTTTCCTCAAATGCTTGCTCAATGCATTTAAAAGCATGCATCTCTATACATCCAATTACATGCAGATAATTTCTTCTATTGCTTGATTGGGGAGTCACGATGCCAACAGCTCTCATAGCTTGCCATCTCTGAAGACAGAATCATACTTAATACTTACTATAACTAGGCTTTTCATCTTAAACCATAATTACTTTCCACTTCAGAACTACAGAAAGAAGCATCTTCCTATACTTAAGCCTCCCAGCATACAATCAGCTTGCAACAAAACTCGGACACAGAACATTTATCGGTTTTCTCAAGAGAGTAAGATATTTGCTAACTGCCAAGAACAAACTGTAACTATCCATGTGTAGCTGTGCTGGCTTTGGCTGGGATAGAGTTAATTTCTTTGTAGTAGCTACTGTAAGCCTATATTTTAGATTTGTGCTGGAAACAGTGCTGATAGTACAGGGATGTTTTACATTACTGCTGAGCAGTGCTTACACAGCATCAAGGCCTTTTCTGCTTCTCAGGCCATCCTGCCAATGAGTAGGCTGGGGCTGCACAAGAAGTGGGGAGGGGACACAGCTGGGACAGCTGACCCCAACTGACCAAAGGGATATTCCATACCACATGATGTCATGCTCAGCATATAAAGCTGGGGCAAGAAAAAGGAAGTGGGGGACATTTCGAGTTAGTTTTGTCTTCCCAAGTAACTTGGTGGAGCCCTGCTTTCCTGGAGATGGCTGCACACCTGCCTGCCGATGGGAAGCAGTGAATTTAAGGGAGTGGAGCATCGCCCTTATGCGGAAAGGCTGAGGAAGCCAAGTCTCTTTAGTTTGCAGAAGAGGAGACTGAGGGGAGACCTCATTAACGTTTATAAAACGTTATATATACACGTTTATATAAAACGTTTCTATAAAGGGTGAGTGTCACGAGGATGGAGCCAGGCTCTTCTCGGTGACAAACAATGATAGGACAAGGGGTAATGGACACAAACTGGAACACAGGAGGTTCCACTGAAATTTGAGAAGAAACTTCTTCTCAGTGAGGGTGACAGAGCACTGGCCCAGGCTGCCCAGAGAGGCTGTGGAGTCTCCTTCTCTGGAGACATTCAAAACCCGCCTGGATGCCTTCCTGTGCAACCTCATCTAGGTGTTCCTGCTCCGGCAGGGGGATTGGACTGGATGATCTTTTGAGGTCCCTTCCAATCCCTAACGTTCTGTGATTCTGTGTAATTAATTCTTTGTTTTGCTTTTCTTGCCTGCACAGCTTTTGCTTTACCTGTCTTAACTGTCTTAATCTCAACCCATGAGTTTTCTCCCTTTTACTCTTCTGATTCTCTTCCCCATCCCACCAGGTGGGAGCGAGCTGTGGCTGTGTGGGGCTGAGCTGCCTCCTGAGGTTCAAGCAGGAGATGCAGTGTGAGAAATTACACACATTGCTCTGTCCATATTCTGGAAAATCACTGCAGCTGAATGAACGCAAAACCAAGCAATATGAAAACCTACAACAGCCTCTAGGAAATTAGCAGCATACTTATAAAGAAAAGGATAGCCAAGGTTTTATCTGTGGGTCTAACATGGGAAAGGAGTAAACTTAAATGTAAATACTTACTGTTTAACAAAAAGGTTTTTTAAACAGGTTTAAATGAGATTTAACAAAAAAAATTTACTGCCTGCAAATTATAAACATGATCAAGTATTCAGAGGAAAAAAAGGCACCAGCACTGCAGCTGAAATTGCAACTCTTGATATATAGAATAGAGAGACTGCAATTCCAAAAGGTTTTCATACATTTCCTATGTTTATACGCGCACACACATATTCAATGCTTTCTTGGTGCCCTTCCACGGCAAGTCATTATAACCACATCAGAGCAAGGGAGTAAGAAAACGCAAGCACACAGAAAATGCCTTTAAAGAGTCATTAACTACAACATTGCTTTTTAAAGGAATAAAATCATTAACAAACAGTTTCAAACCCACAATGAGTAGCTTGGTTAAAATAACAAAAATCCTTACCTGTGTGGTGGTGGTATTCCTGGCTTCTCTCCTTGCAGCTTTTTCTTTCAGCCTTTTCTCCTAAAACAAACAAGATGCACAGTTTTAAAGCAAACACTTGGTTTTTTTTCTCTCTTTTAATATTTTAACAATAAAGTTGATCCACTCAGATGATATTTTTAATGCACACATGCTATCCTGGTGGTATTCATCCTTCACGTTACCAATGAAATACGATAAATAAAAATATCTGATTGAGAAATTCATTCTTCTTGCTCTTACAGGAAACAAGGCTACAAGAATGATTCAAACTCACATTTTATCTTCACTGAGACTTGTTATTCTTAAAGGAATGATGCAGCTAAGTATTTTGACAGAGTTAGTATTTGTCTTTAAAATAGGGTAGTTAAAATGGCACCAAGAGATCCAACATTTCTTTTTTATCGGTGGCTTCATACAAAATCCGATCTATTTAACAAACTAAAATGATAATTTTCCTAACTTCAGAATTGATAAAGCAACTGGGGATTGAAAGCTAAAACATGTTCTCCCTAGCTTTTGTATCTCCATTAACAAACGCTGTACAATAGCATTTGCTTAGTAATTGCATTGATTCAGAAACCACAACATTAAGCTCCCTCCACCAGAGGGATTCTGCTATGGGAAAATGAGCAAAACACAATGACAAAATGCATTCAGAGCTGCCTGCCAGATTTCTGCGCACTCAGAGGTAGCCAAAATATTTAATTAAATTGACACTCATTTGCAGCTTTTTATTGCTGCCTTTTTTTTGTTCTTACTGGGATTGTTTTATTTTTAAAAGAATTGAAGGATTACCTCTAATTTAGACTCTGTCAGGGCCTTGCAATTGAACATCCTTTAAATTATCTATTTTGTGAGGTAAGAACAGAAATTCAGGTGAGGCCACGTGTCCCTTAGAAAAGCACACTGCTCTCTTTTTTATTTGTCTTAGTGATGCTGATGACTTTGGTGTTGAAACTCCTTTATGCTAGCATTAAGATGTGGACGGAATACACCTCTCAGTTCTTTGAGCAATACAGGCCATTCCCAGCATCAGCACATTCAGAACCAAGTCCACAGAAAAAAGGACATCACTTTAACATCGGTCCAGGGACAACGCCTCAGCACAGAGGAGCTGAAGATCGGTCCCATTTCAGCTCACTCATCCAGTAACGAGGAAGCTCCAACAGTCCTGGAGCCACCTCATCCCAGTGATGCTACCAAAGCACACTGGTAGGTACCACACAAATTTGCTTGGAAAAGGAGCATGTTCTCCTGCACATCTGGAAAAAGGAGAACACAGCTGTCAAGATTCTCAAAACTGGTGTCTAAATTCGGTTTCTTGTGAGTCATTTGTCTGATATGTGGCATTTTCTATTCTCCCAGTTGCCCAAACTACAGAAGTGTTAGCTTACTTTCAGACTCTTTCTGAGTAACTCAACCTCTTCTCTCCAAATCAAAACTGAACAGAGAAAGTTCATTTCCCCGTTAAGAGACAGGGACAAAACTGCATGAGGTCTGTGTCTCAGTTCGCAGAAAGCTGACTGGTACAAACACCTCAGTACACTCAGAGCTACGAGCCAGGGTATTCAACACAGGCTATGAAACAAAACAAGAACCTCACCACTGTAGACTGATACAATACAGCTCTTTATTACAGTAAGAAAAAGCAATAAAATACAATAATTACATTTAAGGCCACAAGGGCATCATATGGGGCAAAACAAGCCAGCAGCACCAAGTACTGTCTGGTGTGGACACAGGCAGCCTGCTCTCCAGCAAGCTAGAACCAAGCATCATGATCTTGTGGTCACAACGTGGTCATCCATGTTAGGACTCCTTCTCTTTCAAGTCAAATTTATATAATTTCTGATAATTTTACTTATGCTTTTCTACTCAAGTTTTCCACTTTCACCGACTCTGGTTTTAAATGGTTTAGTTGCGCATTCTTTGCTTTTTGGGGTCTCTCACTTTTCTCATACAATTGTCATCCTTTTCCAACATTACTGCTGAAAATGTGAAAGAGCTAGAAAGCTAGTAAGTAACACATCAGCCATTAAAAAGCAGGATAAAGCAGCTTTTAAATTGGATAGTCCAGAAAATTTTAGATAGAAGAATTCTACAGTATATGAAAAGACAGTGTCCTAACTACAGCCATGGGCTCAAGCCAATACTGCAGCAAAGTTTCTGCTCAAGGGATTTACAACAGAGCACTGAGAAGACAGCTATGAAAGCAGGAGATTGACATAAATACCATAGAAGAGGAGTACGCCAGAAGTATAATATATGTAAGTCTCCAAAGAACAGTAAAGACACAAAAATATTCTAAAGTTAATAGGTACAGAGGCTGAAATCAGGAGTACAAAAGAAAAACAAGACAGAGCAGCAATCAACAGGAGATGTTGTCAAGACCTTTTTTTTCCCTATATTTTCTTTTCTTTTGAGGAAGAGGGGGTTCAGTTCCTTGTCAGTGAAAAACAAAAGCAGATTTTGCATACTGTGCATCTACCTTGGAGTAGGAGTTAGGAGTGCATTTCAGAAGCCAATGTCCTAATCAGGCTCGTTTACACCGTGTTTCACACTACAAGGCAGCCTTCAGGAGCACAACCAATACACTCCAACCAGCTCTGGATTTTTACAGGATCATCCCGACTGGGAGGGACACCAGGGGTCTCTGGTACAACTACAGGGTTGGAGCTGAAGTCAGGCCAGGCTGTGCAGGACCTTATCCAGCCATGTCAAAACCACAAGGTTGGAGACGGCACCATGAATACTGTGTAAAGGAATGGCTTCCCTTAAAGCGAGTCAGTCCAAAGCATCAGATGTGAGCCAATACAGTGTAAATCCCCCACCACACAGCACATAATCTGGTTCTCAGCACCAACTATCTTACCCTGCAATCTTGCTCTTGCATAGGCAGGAGTAGCCCTTTGGCTTTAACTTAGGCTTCAATTCCAGAAAACAACCGTATTGAGGCACTGCTGAAATTTATGTGCAGCTTCAAGTGCGTGTGTAGGTACCTACAGTGTGCTGAGCAAATGCTGAAATACTTTCCCTCAGTCAGGACCTTATTTCCTATTACCTAAAGACAACTGGATATTCTATTGTGCCAAAGTAACATCTCCACATAATAAAGACACCAGAAAAGTCTGGATTTTCTTGGAATATCTAAAGTGTAATACAGTAAGAATGCCAGATTTTATCACTATTCTCTCAAGCTATAAATCATTATTTGTAAAAACAGCATATAATTTAGAGATTAAATGGATTTTTCATTTATTTCCATTTACTAGGACAGGAAAACAAAAGATTATGTTTCAATGTATGAATACTTAATTATATATATTACTGGCTGACACTCTGTTATACTATAACTTCATAACACAGCACCATGAGGCTGTCAGATAAAGCTCTAACACAACATAATCTGATTAAATACTCCTTTATCTACAGCAGTGAAGTCAAACTTCCATATTTTCTTTTGCATTTATATTGACTAGCTCTCCTTTGCATCCATATAGCACCTTCTTCACAGCTGAAAGATCTAGTCATGTCCTTTCCAGGCTATCAATACTGAGGCTGAGAAAGAAGTTTAACCAAAAATTAATGCAATCATTTCTTGTAGCTTAACTCCTAGGAAAGTGCTTCCAGCCCCTTTAGACCAAAACCAAGCAATCTCACTTTAAAGGCGGTAGCCAGAACATTCATTTATCGTCTTATGTCAGCACCGCAGGTTTTGAACAGTGCTAAATGCAGATTATCTAGACTTGAAGCAATCTACTGCAGTAACCAGGTCATATCCTGGTTTAGAAGAACATTCTATGAAGATTTTAAAACATTTCACTGAGGACACACACTACAACCTTTCAGAACTAGCTGCTGTTTCTAGCCTGAGCCTACTCACCTTTGATTTTTAGACTGTGTCTAAACTGCACACTGGTCTCTCGACCAGTTTGAAGGAACCCCTGTTATGAATGTTTAGGCCCTTATGCAGATATATGCCTATCATACTGTCTCTTCACTTTGGCAAGGTGAAAAGAATCAACTCCAGATGTCTCTCAGCATAGAGGTCTACTTCCGTAAATATTTCGGGAACAATCACATCACATCACCCAAATCTTTTTCAATGTCTGTATCTGTGTATGTAAGATATATGCCTATCATACTGTCTCTTCACTTTGGCAAGGTGAAAAGAATCAACTCCAGATGTCTCTCAGCACAGAGGTCTACTTCCGTAAATATTTCGGGAACAATCACATCACATCACCCAAATTTTTTCAATGACTGTATCTGGATATGTAAGAGCTCTCAGTCCTAAAGTTCTGTTCTAATTTTCTTCTTCTTAGAAATTTGTATTTCTGCCTATCTTAAAACACAGCTTTCTTTCTTTGAGCCCAACTTAGCAAGAAAGCTTTCTTCCATGTCACAAAAAATAATACACTTCCCGTGGAACAAATGTCATGGGCCCACTGGAAACATGATCTGAAGCCACTGGTTTGGGATGTTCCAGTTACTGAGGTTTTGGTCCATTTCATTTGTGCCATGTTTCTTTACTTATTAATCAAAACATACTTCAGTGGAAAGCCTTGCAGAAATTTCAGTGTATTCCACAGATGCAGTCACAAACCAGATTCTGGTCTGATAAAAATACAAAACACAGTTCACTACACATTTACTTTCCGAAACCTTCTCAATCAGCTCTTTTAAATTTCCTGCGAATTATTATTTTTTTTTTCTCTCCCCAATCACACGTCAGGTTAACAAGGGTGGTTAATTACAGCAATTACAGGGATGGAAGTTTTTCATCATTATGTAATATGGGTCAATCATTTGGCTTTCAACTAAACAAGAAGAGTTACGGTTACTGAAACCTTCTACGTTCCTGCACCAGAACTGACAACAGAGCCAGCTCTGCCAAACAGGGAGCCAAAGCCATGTGGATAAAGCAGATTTCAAGACATGGAAAAGCTACTCGCTGTTCTGAACTCTGAAGTTAAGAAGTCTGCCATTGGCAGACTCGTATTTCCGTTTTCCTTCACTGTTGGGTTTTAAAACAAAAACTCATTCCCCTTTTATTTCTCCTCAAGACTTCAACACACTTATTAAAAATAAATATTCTAACATTTACATTCCATGTTCTCAAGTTGAGGCAAAGCCAAATAATTAGCAGTAGCATGGCAGCCCTCTCTAGTTGATGAGGCTAGGAATGTGTGAAAAATGCCTATATAGACAGTTTAAAAGCCAAGGATTTGGCTGTAAGAAAATCCAGCAATTTTGAAGGCTGGAAGTTCTCCTCTGCCCCTGGCCCCGCTACGCCCCACCGCAGGACATCTCTGTTTCTTTTGACTCTTCTTTCTACAGTTGATAAAGAGTTCATTTGACTTTGTCCAGAGGGTTAACTGTGATATAGAAAAAATACAAGGTTTACTGCCATGTATTTTTAACAGGTTTGTTTCATATAATAATTTTTCTTTCAGCTTTTTAATTTGTAGATGATTTGTACAATAGAAGTCTCCTTTCTTTCTCTTAAATAATCTGTACACAGATCATAACTGCTCAGACTAACACTAAATAAATTCCTTTAGTAGGCGATATGCTGCAGTTTCACTAGCCGAAAATTTTACTGACCTCCTCTATTTCCTTACCTAAAGGCAAGAAATAGTTTCACTAAATACAGTGAATGCATCTTATCTTTATCCCCAAGAGCATTAGAAAAGCCTATGGCAAACCTATTTCCTGTAAAAAATTTCGTGTTCATCTTAGTCTTCTGAAGTCTTTTTATTTAAATGCTCAAGAACTCCCACAGGTCTTGATCAAAGATTTTAATGCTGCGTTATCAATAACTGATCCATTATGTCCTGATGCCGTAACCTGGAGCTATCAACCTATTCTATTTAACAGCTGAGTTAATGGTCCACCACACGACAGATTCTGGAGATGAACGAGGTTTGGACCAAATCACTCTGTTGCCTGGAAAAATCTGGTTTTCATTTGGAAATACATCTTAGCTGATATCAGTACCCAGTATTATTTGTTGGTATTTTACTACCTCGTTATTTTAGTGGGACATAGTTAAGGGCAGTCAGAAAATACAGAAAATACACAAACAGCTGTTCAAAGGTTCACAGCATCTCCCGTATACTGGCATCATCACGTTCAAGAGCTGGTTTCCACCCAAATTTTAAAGCACAACTGTACTCTGGAAAGTGACTTAATAAATGGCACTGTGCTATCTCACATCTGTCTTCTCTGAGGTTTCACACCGAGTTTGTGCTGCTTACATGCAAAATATGTTTTTATTATTTTAACTGCTCAGCTTGCAAGTAACTTGGTATCCGAAAATAAAGCTCTAATAAATACAGCACCAGTCTATGAAGCAAGATCCCTAGCTTCTAGCTACACCATCAACACACACGAGCCAACACAGAATCAACCTGTGCCCTCTTCCACAGTGGTTTTACTCTGCACAGGCGGATGGAAGAAAAACTAAAATTAGCAAGAACTACTTATTAATTATTTAAAAATAAACAGAATGATGGAGGACTGAATACACAGTAAGAAAATTCCATTTCAGCAGTCACTTTTTGGCCATTGCTACATTTTATATTGCTATGTAGTTTAATATTTGCCTTCTTATAGAGATTAGCAAATCATCTACATGCAAGCAATGCTCCAGTGAACAGAACAAACTAACAGTCCCAACTGAAAGATAAAACTGAATCAACATATTAGTATTTCTTTTAATATTATTTTTAAAAATATGGAAATTAAGTACAAAATTGGTTACTATTAAATAAACAAATCTTAATACCTTCAGGGAAAAAAGCAAAAGCTTTTTGATTATTTTGTGTTTTGTTTAGGGTTTTTTTTAAATCTCTTAACATTTGGTTTCAGAAATCTAATAACTTCTTCAAGCAACAAACTCTATAAACATAATGATGTAAACCTCATCTACAGAGCTGATATTAGAGCTGCTGTTTACTTTATAGGCAGGGAAACCAAAACACAGAGGTCTATTATGACCTATTTAAAACAACATCGAAAAGCATGGCATCAAAGGCATGTGAAAGACAGCGCAGTGACAATTTTAAACATTAAACACCCACTGGGGCATTCTCATTTGAAAAAAAAAAGCACAAACTAACAGAAACTGACCCTTAAAAGGATATCGTTAGAATGAAACCAACACAGGAAATCAGTCAACAAGACTGAAAATTACTCCTTTCTCATTTAATATCTGAACACACAGAATGTGTTTTAAGGATAGAAAATTCTCTAACAAGTTGGCAAGCAGATCATCAGGTTTAAACTTATCTCTGTTTAACATACATATACTGTTGTCAAAGTGATTTGGGATGCTCACTGACTGAGGAGGAAAGGGACACAAGGCAGGACACACACATACACACACACAGTTTTGTTTCTGACAAATAGCCTTCAATAGGAAAGAGATCTAAATCATAGTAATTAAATAGAGAGGCAGTCCAGTAACCATCTTTTCTGTGTGAAAATGTCATCTGAGCCAGATTCTGAACCTACAGAAATCAAAGGAAATCTCTCGAACGAATTCATAGACCCTTCCATCCTACTCTGTATATACACACACAAACACAGAGAGAAGATATCCCTAATTCCATTTAAAATGTACTTTCAACAGAATTGCCTCAAGAATTGTTAGTTATAGTGTTTAAAAGTAACATTTAAAGTTGTAAATTAAAACCATAATGACAAAGTCAATGGGAGTTGCACTGCAAAACACAGTAGTATTTTCTAGAGAAAAGTAGAGGAAAAAGGCTGACGAGGATGCACTTTATCCGATTCTGCTCTCAGCTGCTCTCAGTTTTGAATGACGCCACCGTTTAATTCATAATCCAGACACATCATAGACTCTTGAGCTTTTGTAATGCACCCACTCTTGAGGAAAAGGATGGTGAGAGGTCTGGAGAACAAGCCTTATGAGGAGCGGCTGAGGGAACTGGGGTTGTTTAGCCTGGAGAAGAGAAGGCTGAGGGGAGACCTCATCACCACCTACAACTACCTAAAGGGAGCTTGTAGAGAGGTGGGTGCTGGTCTCTTGTCCCAGGTGATGGAGGATAGAACAAGGGGAAACGGCACCAAGCTGTGCCAAGGGAGGTTCAGGTTAGAGATAAGGAGGAAGTTCTTTACTGAGAGGGTTGTCAGAGGCTGGAACAGGCTGCCCAGGGAGGTGGTGGAGTCACCATCCCTGGATGTATTTAAAAAGCAGATAGATGAGGTACTTAAGGATATGGTTTAGTGGGTAAACAGGAATGGTTGGACATGATGATCTCAGAGGTCTTTTCCAACTGAGCGATTCTGTGATTCTGTGTGATTCTGTGAAAAGCCCAGCTCACACAGCAGATCTGAGAGAGGGCAGAAAACGCCCGCGGTTACCTGCGCCTGCTCATGCAGATGCAGGCCCCCAGCACTGCCTGGGTCCTCAGCAAGCAAAGGGTGCAGCTCCCGTCAGAAGCTGCCTCAAAGACCCATGACAGGTAGAGTCAGCATTTCAGGCAGTTGTGCCATTTCATCCCCCACAGGACAAGCAGCCCTCCCCTATAGCACTAAGGCCGCAACTCCACCTTAGCTGAAGTTAAGCCTTGGACTACTTCAGCCTCCACCCATAGCTGCATTTTCCTGGCATTCATCTGATGAGGGTGTAAGAAACAGAAATCATGACTCGCGTTGGATAGATATGCTTAGCAGCGTTTCTGAACAGGAGCTGAGACTTGACAGATAAGGGCTAGACCACAAGTAGAAAAGTCAACGAGAATATGCACATATAAGATAATGAATATGTAAACTAATTTTGTGAAATCATTTGCATAAGCCGGCCTTTTTCTAGAAAATAATATGTAAACTAATTCTGTGAAAACCATTTGCATAAGCCTGCCTTTTCTAGAAAATAATGATGAATATGTATACCCCAGTAGAATAAAAACCCTTTGCGAATTTTTGTGGGTGTGCGAGTCTTGTGGTGAGGCGACTCCCCCTCACACCCAGCGCTGTTTTGCCTTTGCTTTATAAAAAAACAAAATTCTGATTGACATTATGAAGTGAGTCTCATTTCTCACAAGGGTGTACACAAACAACCTACTCGCAGGTAATTCATATTCTTATTTTTCATATCAACAAGATGAGACCAAGAGCTCTGATTTTGCCATAAAACCCCTAGAAAACATTCAAGAGCACTTCAAGCACTGAGTGCAGACCATCCAGCTCTTGAAGAGAAAGAAAAGCAAGCAATGAGCAAGCCCTTGCCTCCACAGCTACACAGCGAGGCCAGACGATGCTGCTGCTAAGACTGAGAAGGGATGGGTTCCTGTCAACCCACTTGTCAGTGTCCATTCCCCTTATCTTAATAGCTCTGCACTTGGAACATACCAGCAGCATTGGCTGCACACTACAGCTTTGAAAGGGCTCGGATAGGCTTTCTAACAAAGTAATACTCTCTTGATTTATTTTATACATCTCTCCATCTCTAATACTTCTCTTCTTTGCCATTCAGCTAAACGTTCCTCTCAGCAGCAACCTCTTCCCTTTGTATTTTGCTCCTACGCTGGCACACTCTTTACGTGACAGAATTTTATCATCCTCACCCAGCACCACATTAAACCAACTGTACAAATACACTGAAATCTGACAATTTTCACCTCAAAGTGAAGGACTGTTCAAGTGCTTTACTTAATAAAGAGCATAATACTGCACTGAGAGTTTTTTCCCTTCAGATTATTTCCTTTGAAATATGATGCAGTCTCTCTTCAGAATTAATGTATTGATTGATTTCAAACTACAAATACTACTTTTCATGGGCACATTTATCTTCCAGCATACTGAATGGCTTGCACTCTATAGCATCTATTTTTCTTTTTATTAATTGCATATAATTTTTTTAAATCACAAATAAAAATATGATAAAATAAAGAAAACCCTGGGGGGGGCCTTTTCTGTTTCTTGAACCATTATAAACAGTATTCAACGATCTATTACAATATGCTACAAGTACTTTCAGTATTATTTTATAAAACTATAAATCAAACATGTTTAAATCGTAACTGCTCTGTCATCAACAGGAATCATTTGCAATAGCAGGACTGGGAGTGAGACAGAGCCTAGAGCTCCAGCTGAAAGGGGGCTGCACAATGGCTGCCTGTCTTTGTTTAGGCAGCTGTTTTAGCCCCAGTTGCCCCTCCCCACCCAAGGGGGGAACTAGGAAAAGGAGAGGAGATTCGTGTGTTGAAATGAAAACAGATTTAATAAAACAGTAATAGGGAACTAACGTTAAAACCGGTATTAAATACACAAAGTTATACTCAGCCCGTACAGTGGTCACAAGCTGTTGTGTTCCCAGCAGTGAATGCCAGATGAGAAACACTGTGACTGCCACAGCTGCAGCAAGAGAGCAGTGGTCACACCCAGTGAGGGAGCAGGGCCTGGGAGCAGGCCTGGGGAGCAAAACGATGGTGCAAGACCCTCCAGGGATGGCAACCATCGAGGAAAAACAGCCATCCCCAGCAAACTCCCCAATTTATAGTGAGCGTGACCTTTATGGTATGAAATACTTCTATTGGCCAGCTTGGGTCTTCTGCCACGGCTTTCGCTTCTCTTAGCTTCTGTACCTGGCTAACTCAAAACTGCCAGAGAGCTTGATCGCTATGGCCTGCATACCAGGGCTGGCCAAAAACTAAAACAGTGTCTTATCAACTTTGTTCCCACTAAAATCAAGTGCTGCCATCATCTCAAAGATGCAGCTTCCCTGAGCAGAAAACTGATGCCATGATCCTGTCCCAGTGAAACCAGGACACTGCCAAAGGCAGGGGCAAGGCGCAGGGCGTTCTCCCCCAGAGCTTTCCCACCTGGGCCATGGCTCAGCCAATGGACGAGGTGTTCAGCCAAGGCAGGGGCCAGAGGTAGGAGAGACAAAGACTACAGCGTTACTCCAAGAAATGCAGTGTGGCACAAGATACATAAAAAGAAAAACAATCCACTATTGATATCGGCTGACATTTTAACTGATTTAGTCACACCAGTCTTCCACTAGTTATAATTACCTGCATTACTGCTTTTAAAAATAAACTCACAGTTCGGTTCTAACCTTTGGCCAAAGGCAGGTTGCAAAAGAAAACAATTCCTCCTTGATGAGTAAACTTATGTCTCTTTTTTCAAATTCCTACATCAAGTGCATCTTTCATTGGATCTATTCAATTCAATTCATACAAATTTTAACTCATCATGGGGTGACCATAGGTCTCCAAGTACTCTCTGCAGGCACACCAGATACAGATATCCTGTATGGTACCTTTTCTTTCCTAAAATGCCCCCAGAAATCTTGATGCTTTTTAAGCACCAGCTCTAAACTCAGTACTGAGACTGTTATATCATCTTTAATATTGTAACTTCATATTTCTTCCTTAGAGGAAGCATCCTTTCCAGATTTTAAAGAACTGTATGAGAATTAATATAAAATTAATAAAGTTACAGTCTCTCTCCCAGACTCCTCTCTATATACTGACGCAAAAATTATTAGAAAATACTCCTGTTTAAATCTACCTGGATGGTCTCTCTAGGGATGCCTTGAATGAAATAACGTGGTTTGTGAGGACATCCTGTTAACAGTGAGAAAAAGACAAGAAGGAGAAAAAGTAATAAAGTGAACAGCAAATACAGTGACTCTAATGAGCAGTGAGGCAGACAGTAACAAGAGACCTGAACTCCTAAGTGACTGACAGATGAACACTAAAGGAACCACAAGCACAACCTTGAGACGGTTCACACAGAACTTCGTAACTGATAAGAAGAGAAACAA
>NW_010189068.1:0-3444 GCF_000695765.1 Mesitornis unicolor | reverse complement strand
CAGTCGCATGCAAAAGAGTAAATGTATTATGGAGTAGTTGAAAAGCACTGTGAGACTATGCGGACAAATCAGCAGCTGGAAAAACCCAAAGTCAAGGCCAGTGACTGTGTAAGGGCCCTGTGGTGTGGGTATGGATACTGGACATACTTAGGACCCACACTATTATTTAAGGGTCTGACTGTGAGTGTACTTGTGAATTAAGGGAGTGAGAGTGTTCACAGTTCTGCTAGCAAACACCAACCCTGACCAGGCAACAAGAAGGAATAAGCTTGTGCTGCCTGTGCTGTCCACGTTGATGTGAGCACTGCCTGCGTTCATGCTTTCTGCCTCCCTTGTCCATGGCTACCCACACGTGTATTGTGCGTGCACAGCCTTGCTAGGGCTGGGTCTGCAACCTGGAACAGCAGCAGCCTCCACCTAACAGACCTGCAGAAGAAACCTCTCGGGTTGAAATCCAGTGTATTTGGCTTCCCTTACCAGTCTGCAATCGCCCATTCTCAAGCACCAATTTTAATCAGAAAGCTATTGAATAAATTCACTGGGGTAAGTATACTCTTCCTGAAACTGCAAGCTATTTACGTTATAAAAGTCTTCCCATAAAGTCTTATATGACTGACACGATAATTTCCTCTTTTAGTCTTGAAAATAGTTAATTAAGTAATAATATTCAGGAGAGCAAATATACGAAGGGTGAAATACCACAGTGTGTCCTCCTCATTAAAATTATCCACTCGCCCATTAACAAATGCATTTAGGGAACAGGAGATAAACCAAACAAAGGTACTCCATTTCAATACAGTTTCTAAAATCGCTGTACATTTTCTACTGAATTAAGAACAGCATGAGCAAACCTAAGAGACCATGTAACTCTGAACTTCAGGTTGTACAAATCAGCACCATTTCATTAGCACAAAGGCCACAAAGTATCTCCAGTTTCCTTCCAGCAACAGCAATATCACCAGAAAATTCTGCAAAGAGTCTCAAAAATACAAAAAATATATTATGTTTAAAACATCGACTTGTGGTACAATGCTCACAGCACAGCATCTTCTGGAAGATGGACCCCGGGACCTGAAGCCTGACTGCTGTCACCCTCTACAACCACAGCTGGTTAACATCTTCCAAGGGTACCGAACTATGGCATCTTGCAGTACTCACCCCCTGAAGAGAGCCTCAGCTCATTTGCTACTAACACCACCAAAATAAAATAAAATAAAATAAAATAAAAATACTTCTAGCCATCTTCTCAGGTTGATTAACCCAAGTTCACAGCTTATCTTACTTGCTGGAAAGTGAGGTAAGAAATAAGGCTCCTGTTCATTTTTCATTCAGCACCAATGGGCATTTTTTTGAGCTTGGGTTAGTCTACGGAAAGAGAGGTTATTAAGAACCAAGATGAATCCCTCTCTGCCACTATTTTCCTCCTAACAACAGCACATTTTCAGTTGAAAACTTGAAAAATAGGAGTGTGAAAACATGTTCTGAATACTTTATTCACTTATTTTATTATTGTTTACAACATTTTACACATTTCAAAAGAGCTCAAATCTATACCTCTCACTGGGCTGTCATTAAATATCCATTAATGCAGAATTCTTTTCACATCATCTTGAACAGTGTTACTGCTCTTTCCTTCCTTGTGCTCAACTGCTAAAATTTACTTTGCTTCCAAAACTTCAATATGCATTAATTACATCCCAACTACACCTCCGATTTTTATTTCTTTTTATCCATCGGATTTTCAATTTTTCCCCATTTGCAGAGGAAGGAGAGGATAACACAATGTGAGCCTCATGAAGGAAACCTAATTATAGCGTTGATGCTTTGCAAGTTTCCACAAGCCTTTAGGCACTGCAACACACATCTCATCACATCCAAGCATCTCATGAATGCACCAAAACATTTTTCTGATCATACTGAAAACTGTGCTCATTTAAATGACATTCACAAATGGATTTAAAAGCAATGGCCTGTGGATACTTTCTGAACAGTTTTGCTCTTCATCAGAAATGGATTCACAAGCAAAGTTCATAATAAGCTTACAGGCCATATAGAAAAAAGCTATTTGGCACAAGTTTTGATTTTAAGAAGTTCATTTTTTCACCCCCCGAGATCTTTAATCTTCAAGATTATACTGAAGAAGTCATAAGAGAGGGAATCTCGGTGGAAGATGACCTATAAAATAACAAACTCCTTAAAAAACACTGCTTTTTCTACATTCGCTCGCAATCTAAATCAAAATGTGAACCCACGTGCAAGATACAAAGATCTGGATGAAACATATGCTTTCAGAGTCTCCTGTAAAATATTTTGTTACTTTAATTCACCATTTTAAAGCAAATGTAGAGACTTCGGGTATTAGCATACATTCAGGTTCAGAGGACTCCTTGATTACTGATGTGCATAACCATGCAGCAGACATTTGGTTTATACAGAATGAAACACTTTTGAGAAACACTTTTTGAGACACTTTTGTCTCCAGTGGTCTTCTAACCACCTATATAATAAATCTAATAGATTTAGCACATTTGAAAAATTGATTTTAAGGAAAAAAAACGAAACCGCCAAACATACAAACCAGGAAACTACACCAAGCATCAGCTGCAGTAGGAAGAAAAGATATTAGGAAGGGGAAATATGAATCAAGATACAGAGGTGTGAATGTTGCTGAAAGTGAGGGAACAGAAGGAAGTTAAATGGACGAAAAAGTTAAGCAAATATTTTTAACAAATCTGAAGCAAAAGCAGAGGAAAAATTTAACCACAGCTTTTTCAAAAACCTAGGGAGGAGAAAGCTGTAGGAAAATTCAGTAACCAAGGTGGAAAACCAAGAAACAGAGAGTTGTGGCATCTGCTCTTAGAAAACATGTCAAACGCACAAACATTTACAGCAGTCTGCTTGCAGGAAGGAAATTAAACCAAAATGGGAATGAAATAATTAGCGTTATTGCAGAAAGGGAAGGTCGGACAACAGAGTTTGTGCTATGTCATGATGTATCTTTGAAACCGTATGAGGTGGGAGAACTTTTAATACCATTGAGAAGTCACTGTGAAAGTGGGCGCATGATTCCTGTTTACTGTGAGGCAGTGCAAATTTTTCCCTAGCATTCTTTCACTAATGAAGGTCTGATGACTTGCCCCACTGACAATGCAATAAATTCCCCAAAAGTATCAGTGAGAAACCAATGGCTGAAATGTCTAAAATAATGTTAATCTATGATGCTTATCTGTGTTTTCTAAATTATACCATAAAACTTCTCCCTATAGTGTGAATTTAATTAATTACACATTTTCTGTTAAGAAACAAAATGAATACTATCTACCCCAAATAGTAACAATGTAGTTTCTTCATGGGTCACTGGGAGAATGAATCTTCTGATCACTAGATCAGCTTAACATGACCCAAGAGAAGTCAGGGGGTGCTGCTTGTCTCTGCTTGGATGAG
>NW_010189067.1:0-6584 GCF_000695765.1 Mesitornis unicolor | reverse complement strand
TCCCCCCCTCTTTTCCCCCCTCTTTTTTTCCCATCTTTTTTCCCCTCTTTTTTCCCCTCCTTTCCCTCTTTTCCCTCTTTACCTTCTTCTTTCTTTTTTTTTTCACAGCACAAATATGTCTATTTTCAATACAGCTATTTATAATAAACAACTGGTGTTGTGGGTGTTTCCAGGTTTATACTTGCCAAGAGGAAAGTACATGATGGCAGGGACAGACATTTTTGCCATTAGCAGAGCACGGAACCTTGGCTCACATACAGAATTCTGGCAAACTTTGCTCTGTTAAGTGCAAATGGGATTTTATTCATTATGTAGTCTCCAAATAAATATATGTGCCTGTCCAAATATATTGTTAAATTCTTCATGGGGAAAGAGCTTAGACGGGGAGCCCTGCCATTTTTTTCTGATTAGGAAACAAACAGAACAAACAGGGACCTGTATAATTAAAACCCTTGTTTATTCAAAAGAAATTTTTAAAAAATGAGCTATGGTTAATGTACATGTACTCTGGAGTTCAGTCTAGATTTGGAGCCTTTTCTTCCTTCAAATGAAAACGTGAAGGTTGCAGTGTAAGGTGATTAAAACTAATCAGATACCATTGGCATTGCTGCCCAGTGTTTATCTTCAAACTGATGAAGACCTCAGCCTCTGTTAAATGGTAGAAGGTTTTTAATACTTAGGGTTCCTTGTGGTGTGTAAATCAGGAAGGAATAGCTTGTGGTTTAAATGTTTCATATGGTGAGAACTGGTAGCTCAGGAAACGAGTTACGGGCTAGTTAAATACCTCAAATTATATTTTAGAAGTTGTAGTATAATAGATGAAAAACAAAAGGGCTTCTACAGGTATGTAAATCAGAAAAAGAAGGTTGAAAAAAATGTCCCCTTCCTGATGAGCAGCAGCGGTGAACTGGTAACAACAGACGAGAAGCCTGAGGTTCTCAACAACATTTTTGCCGCAGTCCTCACTGGCAACCTCTCTTCTCACAGCTCTCAAGTTGATGGCCAGCAAGACAGGGACTAGGCAGAAAAAATCCCTCCCACTGTAAGTGAGGATAAGGTTCATGACCATGTGAGGAACTCGAACGTACAGAAGTCCATGGGACCTGATGAGATGCTTTCCAGAGTCCTGAAGGAATTGGCTGATGTAGTTGTTAAGCCACACTCCATATCTGAAAAGTCATGGCAGTCACGTGAAGTCCCTGGTGACTGGAAGAAAGGAAATATTACACCTATTTTGAAAAAGGATAGAAAGGAGGACCCTGGGAACGACCGACCTGTCAGCCTCACCTCTGTGCCTGGGAAGATCATGGAACAGATCCTCCTAGAAGCTGTGCTGAGGCACATGGAGAACAGGTAGGCGATTCAGGACAAGAGGCAAGTCTGGCCTGACCAAGCTAGTTGCTTTCTACAATGGATCAGTAGACAGGGGAAGAGCTATGGATGTCATCTATCTTGATTTCTGCAAGGCCTTTGACATGGTCCCCCACAACATCCTTATCTCCAAGTTGGAGAGGTATGGATTTGATGGGTGGACTGTTCAGTGAATAAGGAATTGGCTGGATGGTCACATCCAGAGAGTAGTGGTCAATGACTTGATGTCCAGATGGAAGATGGTGACCAGTGGTGTCCCTCAAGGGTCTGTACTGGGACCGGTTCTGTTTAAGATCTCCATTAATGATAGTGACAGTGGGATTGAGCGCACCCTCAGCATGGTTGCTGACAATATCAAGCTGGGTGATGAGGTTAATGTGCCAGAGGGATGTGATGCCATCCAGAGGAACCTGGACAAGCTGGAGAAGTGGGCCCATGTGAACTTCATGAGGTTCAACAAGGACAAGTGCAGGGTCCCACACCTAGGGTGGGATAATCCTTGTTTCCAATACAGGCTGGGAGATGATGTGCTGGAAAGCCGCCCTGAGGAATAGGACTTGGGGGTGCTAATAGATGGAAAGGCAGACATCAGCAAGCAATGTGCATCTGAAGCCCAGAAGGCCAAACTGGATCCTGGGCTGCATCAAAAGAAGTGTGGCCAGCAGATCAAGGGAGATAATTCTGCCCCTCTGCTGTGCTCTGGTGAGACCTCACCTGGAGTACTGCATCCAGCTTTGGAGTCCTCAACACAAAAAGGACATTGAAGTGCTGGAGTGGGTCCAGAGGCGAGCCACAAAGATGATCCGAGGGCTGGAGCACCTCTCCTACAAAGACAGGCTGATAGAGTTGGGGTTGTTCAGCCTGGAGAATAGAAGGTTCTGTGGGGACCTTTCCAATGCCTGAAAAGTGCCAATAAGAAAACTAGGGAAGAACTATACAAAAGGGCATGTACCAATAGGATGAGGGGTAATGGTTTTAACCTAGAAAAGGGTAGATTTAGGTTGCATATTAGGAAAAAGTTCTTCAATATGAGGGTGGTAGATCACTGGAACAGGTTGCCCAGAGAGGTGGTAAAGGCCTCATCCCTGGAGATATTCAAGGTCAGGCTTTTGATGGGGCTCTGAGCAACCTGATGTAGTAACATTGTCACTGCTTACTGCAGGGAGGTTGGACTGGATGATCTTTAAAGGTCTCTTCCAACCCAATACATTCTATGTTTCTATGATCATTCTACCTATTTCCATACAAACTACCTAGCATGTTTTAATTTTTTGTCCAATGTAATTGAAAATCATGTTTCTACTACTGAGTATAGCTGTTTGTTCTGACAAAATTTCAAAAAATGATGGGAAATGAGTGTACTACTGGGGTAGCAGTATATTCTCCTTTCACTGTAGGCAGTGTTTTATTCACTCCTGTTACACTGAATTACAAATGTCCATGTTCTAATTCACACTATGTACATCACACTTTCCACAGGGCATGTTTTGAATAGGGTTGTCGAGGCTTTACATTGCTTAGTTATTTAGTACTATATATATGGTTAAGATTGGTTGATTCTTTTGTGTCCCACCTCCTCCTTGAGTTTGCTTCATGAATAAAGGAAGTTCTCATTACATTTTTCTTGTGGCGTGTCTCAAAAAAAAAGTCTTTGAAATGTGAGTGGAACAATTTCTTCATAGCTGTTTTAACTTGTGCATTTATGGAAGTCTCATCAGAGATTTTGAGGACTTTATTTAGGTCTGGCATCTTACAAGTGACCTGTTTCGATGGCAGTGTGAATTATTTGAAGGGTTATAGCACTTTCACTCCTCAGGAAGAATTAGGACAAGAGGCATTATTTCCGTTAGAAAGATTTTTCAAGAGTCTAGAGAGTCACAAAGGTGCAAGGTACTATTTTGAACAGGCATTTTTTGAATGGTACATAGGGCCAACATACAGCAAAATTATTGGTAGTTATACAGTTATCACACAGAATATTAGGAGCTATGTCTTCTATATCTGATTAAACAGGAAAACACAAAATTTTCTCTCTTTTATCTTGGAGTAATATAGTTCCTGTATAGTGCTAGACTCATGTGCTGCTGCTTCTGTTTTAACTACCTCAGCAAGTCAGCGTTTTTTTCCTTGAAAGGAGAAACTCATCACAAATAATTAGCATTCAGTTTTCTTCATTTCCCTGTTGCTACTGATTATAGTGATATTTATGCTTTAATTTGCTACCTTTGACTGTTGTCCATGGTTAGCCTGAATTAGGCTTAGCCTGAATTTTGGAACTGTAATACAATCTTAATCAAATGTCATCTTGTATATAGAGTGAATGTCCGGCAATCAAACATATTTTTTATTTGCTATTGAAGAGGTGTGTATCAAGGCTTGATGTGGGTGGCGTTTCTCTTTTAAGCTGTGCGTGAAATCAAGTTGTATCTTTTTTTTTGAGTAGGTTATAATAAATCTGCCCCCTCTCCCTTCTTTCTCAATTTCTGCGTTACCTCTGCTTCTGCCCACATTGAAAATTAGGGCCACAAAACTACAGAAAATAATTTCTGTAAGGAGTTGATTTGAAGAAGTGGGGAAGTGTGCTTGTTTGTTCTTGAGTTGATGACTTGCTATTGTTCTTCAAGTGAACTTTTCTAGGACACAAATTACTCTTAAGCTGCCAGGTACTAAGCCCCGCAGTTATGAAGATCAGTCTGATTCAGAGCCCTTTGTTGTATTAGAAACTTTCTGAGGTCACCAACACTGTTGTCTTTTTTTCTGCCTTTAATTTTTTTAGGTTACCTTGAGGTTGAGTTCAGCAATAGGGCAAACATGACTTAGCAGACTTTTAATGAAATAATTGTTTAAAAAAAATTGATGCGACTGGTTTTCTGTTCAATTAGAGTAACTTTAGTCATTCTAAAGGTGCTAACGTTTTGTGGTCTCTATGCACTCATGAATGATGACTGTTTAGAGGACTGTTAATTCTCTTAAGACTTGATCGAGAGCTAATTGAGGTCAGTGTAGAATCTACTCTTACTTTGATTGAAGCTTGGATCTATTTTCAGTAGTTATCAAATCTATGAAACACTACATGAATTTTGAACACTTTTGCAATGCTAAGTTAAAGCTGATTAAGTTGGTTAATGTATCTTTTGAAAAAGACATACAAATAAAGTTAAAGAAAAATAGGGAATTATTTTGAAAACATAGAGGAATGCATACATTCTCTTGTTAACTTTTGATAATTTTGGTGTTTTGGTTTTTTTCCTTTTGATTTCCTGAGAGGTGATCTAAAACAAAACTTAAAGACTCCTAAGAGGTTTAAGTCAAGTCAATATTCTTTAATACAGTTCTGGGATCCTCTCAGAATCACCTGAGATTCCCACTAGTTGTTACACACAGGTTCTTTTTATTCCCTATACTAATACATATGAATCTTAACTACCGCGAATAAACACATCTCTTCATAGAACTAATTATCGTAAGTCCAGCCTATTTTGGCTCCTTTTTTCACCAGTCCACAGGTGTCCTGTCATGGTCATCTTGAGGTATTTTCACAGTTGGTGGTCTTCATCAGGTGGTCATATCTTCAGCTTCATTAGTTGTCCTTTTGGTGACCCTTCTTTTGGAGCATGCGTAGAGGTGGTCTGGTTTCATAACCTCCACCTGCAGACTTGGCTTGGTATACATCATTGTTCTTGTTCCTATACTTCCTATACCTTTAACAAAGTGATTCTTCAAATTGTCCTAAACTACACAATTATCCTATTTAACGATTTACCCTACCTGTCAAGTATACATAGTTTATGACCCTGTTTTCTAAGTTTTAAGCCCCCTAAGGCATTTTTCCATTAGCTTTGGAGGGTTTTCTGTACTTTTCCATTATCACTTTTGAGATCTGATTCTGTATGTTTTTAGAGGTTTATTGCTTTTTGTCTATATTAGTTTACTCAGCTTTCTACTGATCAGTAGATAACTTACTCTCGATTTTTTTAATGGATTTTTGACAGAATTGTCTATTGTGCAGATACTTTGTTATTTCTACTTATAAATATACACAAGTCTTCATTCTGTGACATGCAATCCTTTTCAAGAGTCAATTCCAGTTTACCTTGTACCCTGCCATCTTGCATATTTTCTGAGCCTTTGATACCCATCATTCTGGTCCCAGAGGATAACTCTGGAGAGTGAAATTATAATTTTCTTATTTCTTGTCTCATCAGAGAATCACAGATTATTAGGAGTTGGAAGGGACCTCAAAAGATCCTCCAGTCCAACCCCCCTGCCAGAGCAGGATCACCCAGACCAGGTCACACAGGAACACGTCCAGGCGGGTTTTGAATGTATGCAGAGAAGGAGAGTCCACAACCTCTCTGGGCAGCCTGGGCCAGTGCTCCGTAAGCCTCGCAGTGAAAAAGTTTTTCCTCATGTTCATATGGAACTTCCTATGCTCCAGCTTGCTCCCATTGCCTCTTGTCCTGTCACTGGACATCACTGAGAAGAGCCTGGCTCCTTCCTCCTGACACTCGCCCTTTAAATATTTATTAACATTAATGAGGTCACCCCTCACTCTCCTCTTCTACAGGGTATAGAGACCCAACTGCCTCAGCTGCTCCTCATAAGGGAGATGCTCCACTCCCTCCATCATCTTTGTGGCCTGGCTGGATTCTTTCAAGCAGTTCCCTGTCCTTTTTGAACTGAGGGGCCTAGAACTGAACACAATATTTCAAATGCAGTCTCACCAGGGCAGAGTAGAGGGGCAGGAGAACCTCTCTTGACCTACTCACCACACCCCTTCTAATACACCCCAGGATGCCATTGGCCTTCTTGGCCGCAAGGGCACAGTGCTGTCTCATGGTCATCCTGCTGTCCACCAACCCCCCCAGGTCCTTTCCAGCCATTCGTCCCCAAGCTTGTAACGCTGCATGGGGTTATTGCGACCGAAGTGCAGGACCTGGCACTTGGCCTTCTTGAACCTCACACATTTGGCCTCAGCCCATGGATTCAGCCTATCCAGGTCTCTCTGCAGAGCCTTCCTCCTCTCAGGCCTCAGGCACATCAACACTCCCTCCCAACTTAGAGTCATCTGCAAACTTGCTGAGGGAGCACTCAATCCCCTCATCCACATCACTGATAAAGATGTTAAACAGGACTGGCTCCAAAACAGAGCCCTGAGGAACACCGCTTGTGACTGGTCAAGAGCTGGATTTATTTCCATTCACCACAACTCT
>NW_010189066.1:44017-63046 GCF_000695765.1 Mesitornis unicolor | reverse complement strand
GATCTCCCTGGATGGCAGCACAGCCCTCTGGTTTCACAACTCATGTCATAAAAAATTTCTTTATATCTGGTTTGAGTCTATCCTCTGTTAGTTTAAAATAATTACCCCTTGTTTTATTGCAACAGGCCCTACTAAAAATCTGTTTTCATCTTTCCTATAAGAATATTGTTCATTAAAGATGACTCTAAAAGGAAGGATTTTTAAGATGGATTAAAGGACAATGAAACCAGATGTTTACAGACTATTCCAGAAAAAATAAGAGGTAATAGAATATTCAACCTTAGAAGAATGAGAAAAAGTTTTCCTTTTAAATATGACAATAGAGAGGTACTTGGAGAGGCCTGGGAATCAAAACAAGCATTGTATGTTTGATATAATGGAGAAGATATAACCAGTAATATGCAAAAGGGAAGCCAGGATGAAATTCCTTAAGCAGCATTCTGAAGGAGAATGACTGAAAATTATTATATTTTTAAACCTGAGAAAGGTGTTGCAAGGAGAAAGGTGTTGCAAGGAGATGACAAACTGCCAATTTATCTAAGGCTAAAATTGAGATGAATATGCAGAAAATCTGCAAGTATTAACACTAGGTTTGTGGATGATGAGATTTGTCAAAATATGATGATGTCAAAGTAAGCATTGAAGTGTGAAGTGAGGTGAGGGATGGCAAATGGTTTGGGAGAAATAAGGAAAGCTGAAAAGCTAGTTGTTTACGTTAGAGAGAATACTGAGGATTTAAGATACACTTTTGTAATACGGAATTAAAGCAGCACATTGCCTGCAAAAAGTTCAGAGTTATATCTGCATCTCTGATTGACTTTAACCTAAGAAGGTATAGAGAATAAGGAGCTGTGACAGAACCCCAGAAAACATATAGGAATTTAAAGAAGAAAACATCCTTTAAAGGACACAGTGAGTAATGAGTGGCTAAAAAGCTAGAAGGAGACACAGGAAAGAGTTAATACTTGGAAGCCAATGTAACACAGAGGAGAATATAATGGAGAAGTGTATGATTAACTGTCAAAGATGGTTGACAGGGAGAATAAGCAGGGCAGATAGAGTACGGTTCTTAAGATTTGGCTAGGAAATGACCATCTGAAAATCTGGTGACAGGGTTTTCAGTTGAGAGCAAGATGTGAAAGCTGAGAAAGGGATGAGTGCAGGTGTGAAGGAGGTGTGAATGCCACGGGCTCAGGAGGACACATGGAGAGGAGGTGGTGTGATGTCCAGGCTCCTGCACCCACCTTCCAGAGCAGCAACTGGCAGAATCTGGATGGCCCAGGGACATGGGGAGCATCACAGGACTTGCTCTACAGCTGCTTTAAGCAGCTCTTTCACTCACACCACTGCCAAACGTGTTCACAGTTAAGAGCACAGATACCCGTTGCTGGTTGCCAAGCAGCTAGAGGTGCAAATTGTCAAACTGTTGAACTTTACAGAGGGTGGTCTAGACATTGACAGAGATGTCCTCTGCAGGAGTAGTGTATTCTAAGAAGAAAGCCAAAGGGAAGAGCAGACAGTTAAGGATTGGAAGAGGAGACTACAGCCAAGTTAAGAGCAGATAATAGATATCTGCTTATTGTGATATATTTCCAGTGCACTGCTCAGAGCTCCTGGGGTTTCAGCTCTGTCATTCGCAGAGCACTTTGCCATCTGTACAGCAAATGGTGTGAAAAGGTGTTTAATTCAAAGTGGCAATCATACAGAACAGTGATTAAACGATGGACTCAGCAAAAGGGAAGAGCTGGTTAAAATTCTATATTTTCTATACTTCTAAAAAGTTTTAAAATTGTTGATTAATGTTAAATTCTCCTTGAAATTTTATTTGGTGGTGACCTCTATAAATCATTTGTAATCTCTCTCAAAAAAGCTTTATCAGCCAATAATACTAGTGTTGAGACATTTACTTTGATTTTTATCACTTTATAACCCCTCAAAAAAGCAATGTAAATGGAATTATAACTCTCCTCATCCACATGTAACCTTGTATACAGCTGGTTTCATTCTGTAAATTTATTTTGCCATTTAGTGTTGAAAATAAAGAGAAGTATTAAATTCTGTCCACAGATATAATAAATGAATACAGCATGCATTTCTTTATACAGCACATTTAATCATGGGAGTATAATAGGCATCATTCAATAACTTGCTGTATTTGCCACAGATTCCTAAATGGTATCATTCCGGATTAAACCTGACATAAAAAAATATAAAAATCTGCTACTTAGGAATTAAAATCTGAAAATATTCTTCACTTCCTTGGAGAAAATTAAGCTACATAACTTTACATATTTATAGCCTCATGTTTAATATGCTTTATCTACTGCAATGAAAATTTTAATGATGCATTCAAAGTCTATTTTTCCTCATGTTTTTCACATTCTTTTTGTTATGCTTCCTCTGCATTGTATCTTCAACTTTCTGGCATCACTCCATTATTTTAAATAAATTATTTTTAGGACTAACTAAACTTACTGTTAGCAAATGCATTATATACACACCTAGCCTGACTTTTATTTAATATCCTGATTCTTAGGAGCACTAATAAGCTTTATTGAGTTAATGAGAATTCCGCTGTAGCTTTATGCTAAAACCAAACAGAAATTTAACACACAAAAAAAAGATAATTCCTGAAGAAATTCTGACAAATAAAAATGTCCACTTACACAATTGGGAAAAATAATATATTTTTGAAATGTTCTCCAGAATACAATTAGTAAAGTATTGATTTGAAACCTCATTATTATTGTGCCAAAAAAAAATATTTACATTCATAAATTTGGAGTTACTCTGAGCAGAGGCAAAATTAAATATTCTAGAGTTTTTTTAAAGTTTGCTGCTGAAAATGTTGTAGAAGGTGAAACACTGAAATACACTTTTAGACACAACATTTTTTGGAAAAAAAAAACACAAAACCAACAAACAAGCCTGCTCCATTGTCAGGAAGCTACATGTCTTATCTTTAAGCAACAGGCCTTTATTAGATGCCTAAACATGAATTTAGGAACTTGAATTCAAAATCCTACCCTTTAAAATTTTAATTTCTTTGTCACAAGCACCATTGAGTAGCTTCTTAAAAGACTCTAATGTCTGATGTTTGTCAGCTGTGATTATGCAAGACATACTTGAATATTATGAAGGAAACCTCACTCATTTTTTTCATTTTATGGGAAAAGTTGCAATAGGATACATGTTGAAAATGGGTAAAGAATTTACTTAGGCTTTAGTCTAATTTTTCCCTATTTTCATATGGATCCATAGGCTGGCCATGAAAGTAATATTACCAGGCCAAGTATTATAGTGCAAAATTTTCCTTGAGAACACTACTGACGAGTCCATGAAGACTTCTCACTTCATACTTGTTGCCACCTATTCATGGTCTCAACAGGAAACTCATGCTTTTGATTCTCACACCGCATGCCAACGTGTGACTCCTCTGATGTACATCTCAAATGCAGAGGGACTGATATCACTGTTCAAAACAGCACTATGTAATCATTTCTATTCTATACCACATGCAGTGGAGTATGTTGCTCCAAGTGACTTGGTCAACTTACATCTAGAGCATAATGACTTTTGCAGAAAGTGGCCCCTACCTAAGACAAGGGTAAGCTCATCAATCACATATTTTACTTGCATTAATTTTGTGGGGAAACAAAAAACCAGCACACAACAACAAAAACCTCTTACCTTTTTTTGCTCAAGAAACACTCATTACCCCAATGAAGCATTTGTCCCCTGGTGATAAATTGTTTCAAGTCTGAGACTAGGTTATACGATGATCTCCATCCATAAAATATGCTTAAGGCACACTTCAGGATTGTACAGAACAACTTATATTTCATACAATGTATTTACTTGATCTTGCAGGGGCATTTGAATGTATGAAACCATTTGCTGCTTCTTGCTGAGATTGCCTTGTAAATCATACACTTTGTTTTGAGAGGTTTTATAGGCCATTTGTGGGTGAAAGTGAGGAGCTGATAAATAGTGCAGCTACATATCTGACATATGGTAGGCAAATAGACTGAAAGTCTTAGACTGATGAAAAGAGATATAAAGTACACGAATATACTGCTGTACATCTTGAAAATAAACTAGATTATTAAAACTAGCAGTACGGGCAAACAAGAAAATTACAATTAATTTAGCCAATTGTGTGTATTCCTATTGCTGCTAGCAGTCAGCCCAAAGGAAAAGATGAACTGAACTGTCAAAAAATTCCAAACCACAGCCTCAGCCCAGCCGTCTAAGTTCACAAATTCAAATTAGAAGTGTGAGTCCAGATGCTCTGAGCTTTACTTCTTTGACTTCTTCATCCTGGAATCTGCCTCTGGGCCTGAAACACTTCATCAATGTTTACTTGTACTTTCAGTCTGTAAATAGACTGTAAACTGTGTAAAGTAGATGCTTTCATTTTGCTTTTTGTTTTTTTTGTTTCCATTTTAAGAATGGCTACAGACAACTGATGCTTCTTTTTTTTACTACCAAGTTTAACTTACCTTAAATGGGTGCAAATTTGTCGAGGAAGTTACAAGTTTCAAACCTTCTACAGATCATAAACCCTTTAAAGAAAGAGGTGCTAAGGACTAAGAAATCATCAGTATGCTTGAAAGGATCTTGCTCAGTGGAACATTTTTTTTCAGCTATGAACTGGAGCAGTAATGTTTTCTAGTTGACTGGAAGTATTTGTCTTCTCCAAACAAAAAACACAAGGATTTTTAATGTGTTTCTACTTCTTTTTGAGGCTTGCTATAAATCCATTTCATATAATGCTATGAAGTTTCATTTTTTTGTAAATGGTTCTTGTTTATACTTTGTAGAAAAAAATGTAGTGGGATACATAACATCTGAATTATCCTGTATGTCTACAGATATCAAGCAAAATAGGTTTGCGTCTTGAAAAACTGTATCTGATATTTTTATGAAACATGTAGTCTATCTTTTGAGGATAATTTTGAAGGAATGTACCTTTATTGAACAAAACGTAATAACCATTTTGCAATGTATTCAGGCATGAAGGATTATGTGGTTGTCTTAAGAAGTGACTTCAGAGCAAGACTGGAACTATACTTATCAGGAAATAGAACAATCTTAATCTAGTTGATCCAGAATGGCATCCTTACTATTCATAAATCTGCTGATTTTGCTGTTTTCTACCTTTGGATCTACTTTTCACTGAACTATGTCAGATTACTGCCTTATGGTAGTAATGTTAAAATGAGGTGATGAAGACCCTTCCATATTGTGGCACAGTAGGATATGCTAATCACAGCAGTGCAACCGACTGCTTAGAGTTGAGGGTAGAAGGGATCAATGGTTTAAGGAAAAGGGTCCCAGTCATAAAAATATGTTCTGTGTTCAAACATTTATTCCCAATGGAGTTGTGTTCCACATAATTTCTCCAGTGCAGAGCACCTGCAGAGCAGTGTATCTTGAGGTTGACTGTCAATCACCCAACATAGCAACAGCTGTTTAGGTAGTACTTTTTGCCCATTCAGTTAGAGCCATTTGTAGACTAAAAGAATCCTTTTGATTCTTTTACAGGTCTTTTGGTTTGGTTTTGTTTTCTTTTGAAGGGGATTGGTTGTTTAAATTTTTGCTATTTTACATACCAGCTGGATAGACTTGCATGTGCTAGATTTTTTTTTCCTTGTTGTTGTTTATATTACTTAACATCTTTCAAAAGGAGGGTAATGCTTGCTCTGTGTCTTCAGGATCTTAGAAATCATTGTGGTTTCTACTAGGCTCTTGAAAGTAGGCACAGCGCGTGAAAGGGCTCAGAGCTTAAGCAGGAATAGATGTATGCTCCAGACTATTTTTAGACATCTCTGACACCTACCATACTACATAAACATCTGGGCTTGGTCATAAAAATAGAACAAAGGTTCTATACTTTTGCGTGATCAGGGCCTAACCTCTGCTACAGCTTAATAAATCTTTTTCAAGCAGTCCACGATTATTTGCCTCACATTTACATTTGACTACTTTTATGGTATGCAACTTGTCACCTAAGCAGTATGGTATTGCTGCTACTCATTGAATGGATGGTAGCCTTTGTAAACAAGAAGAACAATGTCAAGGAGATTTCTAGATAATTATATGAACACTTTTAAACTGCAATCTTATAAATAGCAGGTATTGGCACCCTTTTTGAGATTTTTGCTTCTGATATACAATCTCAAGAATGAACCAGGAAACCATCATAGAAACATTTGCCAAAAAAAGTTAAGAAGATACAAATTAATATTATTTATTGACATCTGAGCAAACTAATTTTTTGTTTTTAATAATAAAAATTTGTTTTAACACAAAAGCAAAGTTCTAAGAAAAAATCTGAATGTATGAGTTCCAGTTTGTCTGCATGTCACAACTGAAAATACAGGGATAAAAAAAGATAAAATGATGATTAATAATTCGTGTCAGTTTCATCTCCAATATATAATATTAACATCTAATAAGTAAGCATTTTCCCAAAAAGAGCACTAAATGACATTTTATATAGGCTATTATAGAGTTAGTTAATTTGATATATTACTGCTTTTTTCATTAAGTTGTTCAGTAAATTGAAATACTTTTTTCCCTTTCTTTGAAATATTGTATATGTTTTGCACTCTACGGAGTTAAGAATGTATCTTAAAAGACTGACAACCTTTTAAAAGTAAATGTTGTAGTTTAACCCCATCTGGCAACTAAGCACTACACATCTACGCAGTCACTCCTCTCACAGTGGGATGGCGGAGAGAGAATTGGAAGAATAAAAGTAAGAAGATTCATGGATTGAGATAAAAAGAGTTTAATAAATAAAGCAAAAGACATGCATGCAAGAAAAGTAAAACAAGAAATTCTTTCACTACTTCCCATTGGCAGGCAGGTGTTCAGTCATCTCCAGGAAAGCAGGGCCCCATGACAAATAACAGTTACTTGGGAAGACAAATGCTCAACACTCTGAATATCCTCCCTTTCCTTCCTCTTCCTCCAGCTTTATATGCTAAGCATGATGTCATATGGTATGGGATATCCCTCTGGTCAGTTGGGGTCAGCTGTCCCAGCTGTGTCCCCTCCCAGCTTCTTGTGCACCACCAGCCTATTCACTGGTGGGGTGGAGTGATAATCAGATAAGGCCTTGATGCTGTGTAAGCATTGCTCAGCAAAACTGAAAACATCTCTGTATTATCAACATTGTTTCCAGCACTGGTCTAAAACACAGTCCCACACTAGCTGCTGTGAAGAAAATTAAGTCTATTCTAGACAAAACTAGCTAACTAAGATAAATGTAAAGTCACTATTCAACTTAGCAAGTGGTAACATGTATCACATCTATTCAGAATTACCTTTTTTTAAATAAGTACTATTATTCTAGACTTTTACTTTCTGTTTCTTTTCTCTAATTTTTTAAGTGGAATGTTGTTCTCTGGCCTTCACTCTTTATTCTATTACTATGACCCATCAATCTGTCATACAGTGCCCTCAAGTACCAAGTTTCTGTATTGTCACTGTCTTTTTTGTCCCTATCATGCTAGAGAATTCTCTGTAGTTTTTTGATATTTTTATATTTATGGCTGACATGATCGTTATCACGTTTAGTCCTATTGTTCTGTTCTGCAAAATGTTACTATTTTACAAACCCTTTCTGAGCCTACTTCTAGTAATATGAGAGTTTAGTTGAGCCTCATGGGATATGTTCATAGGCTACCCTGTTCTCTTAACCAAAACTTGCCTATATTTTCTGTATTAAGCTGAAATGAGATTTAAGGGGTAACATTTTTCAGTGTTGATGTTTATGTCTAGTAAAGCAGGCAATGAAGCTGTAGTACATTTTCAGACTGTACTGAAAGTAGAATTAACCTTTCTATTCAATAGATGAAAAGTTGCTAAGTTTAACAGGGAATAAATAAAGTTTTCCAGTCAAGATGAAAATATGGTTGTGAAAAAGGAAGCAAGAGTCCCTTTGTTCTACTCTTGCCCCAAGAAAACACGTTATGCAGGTGTATATTTAGAACCAAGAACGGATGTCATATGGTGGGTCCCTCAGGCTGCCTGAGAGCCAGCAAACTGTTAAAGAAGGGGTAACAGCTGCTTCCAGTAAAACTGCAATGAAGATGGAAGTGGATTAAACCTAAATTTGCTGCCCAGATCTCAAAGGAACAAGTCTGGAAAAAAGGCATCCTGTGCCTGAGGAAATGGCTTAATACCATCAAATGAGAGAGCTCCAATAATGTATAAAAGACAAAATACAGGATAGTTGAGAGATACTTGAAGTTCGAACTACACGGACTTTTCACACTTGATGCAATAGGCCATTCTGAGAAGTGTCATACCAAAGAGTTGCCTGAAAATGTGGGTACATCAACCAAAATATCAACATATCATTGCTAGAACATCGCAATAAACACAGAAAATCACTCAACACTCATCTCAATCTGCTGTGCAAACTAACTAGCTACATTTAATTTTATGTTTAAAATATACCTAGATATATATAAGAGAGAGGCTTGTAAAAGCACGAACATTTTCCATGGTGGGTTGAGTGAAATCCTGTTCCTGTATCAATGTCAAGAAGACACAGAAGAGATTGTATTTCAGTGCTCTTTGCTGGAGTAACCCAGCGAGAGATCACATTAGCCCCAGTCACGCTATTTTACATGTTCTGTTTTTAATGTTAATACAGAACTTTGTACTTCAGATAAAGTTCTAAGAAGCAGGAAGAAATGCAAAGATAGGATCCCTTCTTTTTTTTTCTTTTTTTTTTTTTTCATGAATTGTAGCCTTTCCTGGTTTAGGAATCAATGCTTTGGTGGGATATTGTTTTGATTACATACTGCTTACAAAACATTTCTGGAAACATCAGTATAAATGGCTTAGTATATAGGAAGAAGAAAAATCATTTTCCTGGAGATATAAATTAGGAAATTCATAGCATTCAGCTATCTTAAAGCATAACCATGCCTATGGATCTTTTTTTCCATTCTTCTTCATTGACTTTAAATCAGGCTCCTTGTACTGAGATTTTTCTAGACAGAGTTGGCTGTCAGGAAGATGGCAGATAGATGGAAATGAACCAAGAGAGACAGGGCAGATACCTAAGCTTGATGTACAAGTTTTATAATCTAATTTTTTCGACATATAATGAGAGAAGGCCATACACCAGCTGGAATAATTCCGCTATGGGGAAAATGCTTACATGATTGTAGCTTTCCTAGCAGAAGAGGGTTTTCCAGCTTATAGCATATTTTGCAGGGAGGTAGAAAAACTACTGAGAAAGAAATTCCTTCTGCTGGTATACAGACTGCCTGTGCTCTGAGGCACTGCTGGCACAGTTATGCCACTGTAACTCTAGAGAATAAGGTGACAGCTTCTCACGTTAGTCTGTATTTATAGGTCTCATTTAGAAAGAGATTGAAAAGGCTGTTAACACTTGTATTTAAGATGTACTGCTCTGTGTAATTTGTGCTTCTAAAATGGTGAGATACACTTACTGTGAGGACTCAGTTTGGTAGAGTTCATGAATGCAATTTCATGTAAGACTTTCCATTCTCTGATTTCATATTTCTAGTTAGTGAGACACAGACTAGTTAAAATTCAAATATTATGTATTCTATGTAACATTTGCATTAGAGACAAGGTTGCAGATTGCCACCCATTTACTTTAGTTATTTTCTTGAGTAACCGGAGCACAATTGCCACTAGTGGCCACCAGATAGATATAAGAATTGCTTTAAGCTGTAGCTTTCAAAACAGTCAGCTTTTTCTTTCATACTGTAATCTTCCTTATGCAGGAGAAGGAAAATGTAAAAAGGTTTTAATATAACAGGGTTTTACTTGGTGTTAGGAACAGAGTTAGTAGATAGGTAGCCCTGACAGTAGGTGTAAGTTGTGAAAACAGATGTTGAAGAATTTGTGAAAGAAGCAAACAGATATTGTAAACTTGAAATTATGATGGAATTTCAAAAATAACCTGAAGCTTTTAGAGATTGAGACAATCATGTTACATTTATTTTTCTTTATTTCCTGAGATTAAGAACAAAAATGTGAAAATAAGGTGTTGTAAGACTCAGAACTTACTATATTTTTGATCTGTTCTAAAACAGGAAGTAATGAAATTACAATAACATTTCAAAAATCTGTTTTGAAAATTTATATCCAGATTAAAGAGACTCAGATAAACTTTGAAAAAGAAAGAAAAGCTTTAGATGCTGTTTCAAACTGCCAGTGCAAAAGTTACTTATAATGAAAAGCAATGAGACTTTGAATTTTGTCAGGACTAACGTGATAGTAGCTTCAGGGATTCAGGTCCAGCACTACGTGACTTCTTGGCCCTATTATCCAGGTCCTTATAAATGTGTTGGAAATGTTTCCTGTTTCCCTGTACATTTTCAAGCTCAGAAAAACTTTGTGGTTCTCCAGGAGAGATCAATTTTTCAGTGTTTAGATATTTACTATGCAGAAGTGAAAATACCAAAAATCCTGATGAGGATCTTGACTGAGAAAGTGTTAGACTTGGGGTTCTTTTCCCCTGTAAGTACTGTATCCACTTAGTGATATATTATTATGAGCCACAGTTGTTCAGCCTTTTTACTATCTCTTCAAAATAATCAAGTATTCACCATTGTTAGTTCTTTTTTTTTTTCCCCATCAGAGGTGACTTTTGGAGTCATTGAAATATAGTCAGATGTTCTGATCCTTTAAGTAAGGACTGAGGAAAAGAAAACCAAACCCAAAAACAACAACAGCAACAATAACAACAAACCAGATTCAAAAGCCAAGTAGTTCTATCCGAGATCCAACAAACATAGATGATTTTGATATGTCACAGAATCACAGAATCACAGAATCGCTCAGTTGGAAAAGACCTCCGAGATCATCATGTCCAACCGTTCCTGTCTACCCACTAAACCATATCCTTAAGTACCTCATCTACCCGCTTTTTAATTACATCCAGGGATGGTGACTCCACCACCTCCCTGGGCAGCCTGTTCCAGCTTCTGACGATCCTCTCAGTAAAGAACTTCCTCCTTATCTCTAACCTGAACCTCCCTTGGCACAGTTGGTGCTGTTTCCCCTTGTTCTATCCTCCATCACCTGGGAGAAGAGACCAGCACACACCTCTCTACAACCTCTTTTAGGTAGTTGTAGGTGGTGATGAGGTCTCCCCTCAGCCTTCTCTTCTCCAGGCTAAACAACCCCAGTTCCCTCAGTCGCTCCTCATAAGGCTTGTTCTCCAGACCCCTCACCATCCTTGTGGCTCTTCTCTGAACACGCTCCAGAATCTCAACATCCTTCTTACAGTGAGGGGCCCAGAACTGAGCATAATGCTCGAGGTGCAACCTCACCAGTGCTGAGTACAGGGGGATAATCACCTCCCTGGACCTGCTGGTCACACTGTTTTTGATACAGGCCAAGATGCCATTGGCTTTTCTGGCCACGTGGGCACAGTGCTGGCTCATGTTAAGCCGACTGTCAACCAACACCCCCAGGTCCTTCTCCTCCAGGCAGCTTTCCAGCCACTCCTCTCCAAGCCTGTAGCGCTGCACCGGGTTGTTGTTTCCCAAGTGCAGGACCCGGCATTTGGCCATATTAAACCTCATCCCATCGGTCTCAGCCCATCGGTTCAGCCTATCCAAATCTCTTTGGAGGGCTTCTCTGCCTTCTAGCAGATCAACACTTCCCCTCAGCTTCATATGTTCCATGAAGTATCTTCATGGAGAATTTTGACTATTATGGAAACAGTGTATTTTGATGAGGGAAAAAGAAATCTTTTGAAAAATAAAACTCAAAAGAGAGCTCTACCTGGACCTTTCAGTTCTAGTGATCTAATTGTCTCCAGTCTTGCATCTCTAATTTTGCATCGTAACATGCTAGCCCTTTTTATACTCTGGATCAGAAATTAGTTCAGGTTTCTTTTTACTTTCTTGAAAGTGCCACAGGGAACATCCATACAGGATTAATTCTGTCATTTCAGTTTACTCACTCTTTACGGAAGGAAAAAATAAAATAAAAGCCCTGTTCATGCGCATTCCTGTTACAGAATATCGTCTTGAAATGGGCAAGTTGTACATTTAGACCACTCATGATTTACAAGATTAAGGCTAAGTTCATTTTTTGAGTAGTTCTGATTACACTATATTGTGCTAAACTGTTTTGTCTAACTCTGTAATCAAAAACAGTATAAACTGTCTGTTCCTAGCAGCTTGCAAGTACCAAACAACAACAAAAACAGTAACTAATAAAATATGCAAGTACAAATTCAGGAGCAATAGCTGTAAAATACAAAAGTGTTAAACATTAATTCAGCCCAAATCTTATCAAATACACGTTAAAATTCAGTGCTTTACAGATGAAATAGCACAGTATCTTTTAAAACAGCAGCCTACATCATAGTGAAAAACAGCAGAGAAGTTTTTGCAAAACCTGGCAATTTATGTAATGTGTGTACAACCAGATATGTAAAGAGTAATTTTCTCACAATGGATCTGATAATATTACAGAAAGCAGTCTGATGCACTTTATTTTGGTATGTCAAGTCTCTTACATAAAGGAACTGTTTTTTACATATGTAGGAGAACCAATTTTTGGTATGCAAAGTTCAGCTCCAAAGCTCCTACTTCATAGATTTTACGTGCTGTAAGAACAATACAATGAACTAATCTGACCTTCTGCATTGTTCAGCCTCAAGAGCTATATCTCATAATTCCTGCACCAAAACAAATAACCTGTGGCATTAGAACATATGCTTGAGAGAGACATCTGACCTCAATTTTAAAGTTCAGCTAGTATTCGCTATTTATTTATTAATTTTTGTTTTTTGCTGTATTACTGTAGTGCTTAAATATGCTTCAGTCAACAACTGTGGTCCTGGACACTCCAGCAATTGCCCCTTTATTTCTTTCACTAAAAGCCATCCAGGCCAACTGTCCTTCCTAAGAAGACGACAATCTTCAAAAGATAAATCTTCCTCTTTCAGATGGAACTTTTTAATATATTGCAATGTTGTCTATCTGAAACTTAAGCCCCTTTGAAATTAATGTACATGCTGCCATAGGCTTGATAGGCCAGGGATGTATTTCCAAAAAAAGAGCATAGAAATTCATAAGAGGACATAGTCTTTCTCTTGCATCATTGATGTAGTTCTGCCTCCTTCAAGATAACTAGTAAGATGATATTTGGTAAAGCAGACGGATATTGTTAAGGAGAACTGATCTTAATAATCATCTGGCTAGACTGGCCCAACTTCTTTACAGATATACACTTCAGAGAATTCATATAATACAATGCATTTTAATTTTGTATGTAAACAATTAAGGAAAGTGCTTTATCATCATGAGCTTGAAATTCTTACCTGCTTCTCTAAGATATTAATTAACTATGTATATCACTGTCATAGCTATGTGATGCTACCACTACCATAAATTCCCAACAGGGCTTTAATTCAGCAGTGAAGTCTTAATCTCTTAACTATAGGCTTAATCTCTTAAGTGTATGCTTAAATGCATTCCTATCAATCAAAGAATTAAAAGCAGTTTTATGTCCTTTTGACTTTGCAGCCTATATCATTCAGTTAAGAATGGTAAAATAAACACAAAATAGAAATTATTTTTAGGAAATCTAAACTCTAATGTAATTTCTAATTTCTGCTTTTCAAACCATCTTCATCCTTACAAAGAATGAGCAAAAACTATAGGTTATTGCTCCTACTGGAGTACTTAAAAGTTTCACAATATCTGGATATTTCATAATTGATTTTAGTAATTTTTCAAATGACACTTGCCAAAGTTATCTTCTGTCATAGCAATGTAAAAATAGATGAGTGTCCTTCTCAACAGCCTGTTGGTAGCTTCCCTAACCACTCCACAGCTACACTTGCCACCCAGGTATCTTATCCCTACAGGATATAAATTTGCTTAGATTCAGACTGCTTAGTTGAGCACCTGGTGTCTCTGAAGTTATCCATCCCTTTTTTCTTTTCCTTAAGGATCAACAGTTTGGGCAGACATCCAGCATGGCCACAGAAATTGGCCTTCTTTTCAACTCCTATAACCCTTTTGCTGGGTGCTCAATGAGTTCACTCCATTCTGCTCTATAGAAGCATATGCTTCACTCAGGGGAACATAAAAGTCAGTAAGGTGAAGGAAGAATGTTCAGTCATACAGGTTCATGGTAGTGCAAGTTACTTAAGGTGTGGGAGATGGGAGACACTTATGTTTTAGCTTAGCTGTAGTAGAGTAATTCTATGAATTTTCATAACAGTACTACTTTTTAGATAAGTCAAGCTGAATTGGAATGAGAAGCTGTAGATGAGTGAAGAAGACATTCTTTTCTCATATTGTTTCACTTAAAACATACACAGCATGGCAGTCTATTTTCCTAGGAGTTAATTGAATATGAGAGGTGCAGAGAAAGACCTTAAATAACGTAGTGTGATAAGAAAGTATGTTTAGTTTATTTTCAGGATAGACTAAAAAAACCCAGATAATCAGCATCCTTATTGCTTACCCTGGGTTACAATTTGCCTATGTTCTGCAAGGAACAACGCAGCTAGACTTTCCTGAATTAGATGGATATGCTGGATCAACCATGACTGGCTGCTAGATGCCCACCCAGCCACTCTCTCACTCTTTTTCCTGAACAGGACAGAATCACAGAATATCAGGAGTTGGAAGGAACCTCATTGGCTTTCTTGGCCGCAAGGGCACATTGCTGGCTCATGGTCATCCTGCTGTCCACCAGGACCCCTAGGTCCTTTTCTGCATGGCAGCTTTCCAGCCACTCCTCCCCAAGCCTGTAGCGCTGCATAGGGTTATTGTGACCGAAGTGCAGGACCCGGCACTTGGCCTTGTTGAAGCTCATACAGTTGGCCTCAGCCCATTCATTCAGCCTATCCAGGTCCCTCTGCAGACCCTTCCTACCCTCAGGCAGATCAACGCTCCTTCCCAGCTTGGTGTCATCTGCAAACTTGCTGAGGAAGCACTCAATCCTCTCATCCAGATCATTGATAAAGATGTTAAACAGGACTGGCCCCAAAACCAAGCCCTAGGGAACACCGTTGTGACTGGTCACCAACTGGATTTAGCTCCATTCACCACAACTCTCTGTGTTCAGCCATCCAGCCAGTTTTTGACCCAGCAAAGAAGAAGATAAAATACATAAACTCATGGGTTGAGATGAAAACAGGTAGAACCCTTACCAATTATCATAATGGACAAAACAGACACAGCTTGATTAGTTTTAATCTAATTTATTGTCAATTAAAACAGAGTAGGACAGTGAGAAACTAAAACTAAAACACCTTCTCCCCATTTCCCCCTTTCCCAAGCTCATCTTCACTCCTTCACTGCTGCCTCCTCTACCTCCTCTCACCTGAGCGGCACAGGGGGATCAGGAATGGGGGGCTGCAGTCAGGAATGGGAGCTCCTCTCTAATGCTCCTTCCTCTTCACACTTTTCCGTGCTCCGGTGTGGGGTCTTCCCTTGGGTTGCAGTTCTTCAGAACAAACATACTCCAGTATGGTCTCTCCATGGGCTGCACCTTCCCTGAGGGCATGTCCACCTGTTCCACTGGGGTCTCTGCTAGGGCCACAGAGGCTTCTCTGCTGGGGTGCCTGGAGCCCCTCCTGCCCTCCTCCTGCTCTCCCTTTGGGGCTCACAGGGCTGTTTCTCAGGCTGTTTCCCTCAGCCCTGGCTGCCAGGCTGCATTTTGCCCTTTCTTACCCAGGCTTTCCACCAGGTGCCAGCCTGTGGCTGAGGGGCTCAGCTGTGCCCTGCACTGGGGCCATTGGAGCCAGCTGGAACTGGCTGTGTCCAGCACAGGGCAGCTCCAGCCCCTCCTCACAGGGGCCACCCCTACAGCCCCAATACCTTGCTACATAAAAAGCATACCATGGATTTCACAGCTTTTGGTTATTTTTCCTCCTGGAGACATAGTAAAATATTGCTCCAGCATTAAAGTTAACTATCTGTAACTATGCTGATGCATTCTTCTCTTGATATGGGGGTTTTATGTAGCCAGAGTTTTCCCTAAGTATAGTAGCTTAGCAAACAGAATAGGATAAAGAGAAGAAAAAAAAATCCCACATTTACTGTTTCTGATTAAATAAGTATTATACAGCAGAGTCCTCTGTGAGTCATGTCTATAAAATGCTGTGTCTTTCCTTGTTCTTTGGCTTTTAACCTTTGCTCTGCACTGATGGTCATGCACAGGGAGACTGATCTCAGAATCTGTTTGCACTCCAAGCTTCAGTAAATATTGTTTTATTAAAATAAATCAGAGCAGGAAGTGAATTACTGGTTTTGCTGTTGACTTTGCTGAGTACTAAGATTTCACTGTCAAACCTTGTCAGTATTTAAAAGATACTTTCTAGACAGAGAGAAGAACAAGTCTAATATTCATATGTGGGGAGCCGACTGTTTCTGAGTGGGAAGTGCCCTTATAATCCTATTTTCTCTCTAGCAGATAGGCATGAAGTTGAATGAAAAGGACCTGAGCTCTGCTTTTCATCCAGACACTGATACTATTTGGAGAAGATTCTGTACTTTTGTTTTTCTGTCTCATGCCTTTGCCATGTCCACTTCAATGGTGATTTTCTTACTTTATATGAGCAATACCTCATAAACAGTTCTAACTGACTTTTAGCTGCTACTGTAATAATAAGTAGAACGAACAAACAAGGTCTATGTACAAACACAACATTTCAAACATCTAGACTAGCATTATACTTTTGATACTAATTCAGGATGCAGCTTCATGAGGGATTAGGTAAGCCTAAATGTCAGTGCACCCTTTGCTCTGGCACATTTGCTTATCTTGGCTCTCTGATGTGTCAGTTCATCTGCAAAGTCAGCAGAAAACTAACCGAACAAAGAAATAGAATAGTTTCCTGCAAGCTCAGTAAGTTGGATTGATTCATTGGAAGGCCAAATGAATGCTGGAGCTGCTACAAAGGAAGAAGGAGGGAAGTGGGGGACTGTCAAAACACAATTTAAATTAGTTTATGCTGCTCTAGAATTATTTCTGATTTGCCAAGAATAGTAAACAATTTAGAATGCTTAATGGAAAATGCATGTCAGCCTTGTTAACGTATCTTTATGTATTTTTTTAACTTTATGAATATTTGATAAGCAATATTTTCTGGAACAAAATTGTTGTGGAATGTGGGCTTCAGATTAATGAAGAATAAGTTAGTTGAGTATTAGCTAGTTGAACATCAGCAAACTAGAAAAATCTATTTTTTGCATGAGTCTTCCTTATCTCTAGTTTCTGATCACAAATAGAGTTGGCTGAAACTTTTCCCCCTCTATCTTGTAAAGAAAGAAGAAAACCAGAAAATTATTACTATCACTTACTTTTAGTAGATAGCTACTTTATATATAAACACAACAACAGCAAAAAGACTAAGAAAAAGATGTATTCACTATTCAGTGGGATGGGAAACATAGTGACACAGGACACTGAAAAGACCCAGTTACGCTACACCTTTTTTATATATTTTTGTTGTTTTTTTTTTCAAAAGTAATGAAGTCTACACTTGAATAACTCAGGTTGTTGAGACTGCTAGTAGAGTCTTTGGGAGTGAAACAGTAACCACAGTAGAGACAGTTAAGGAGCCATCTAGACACACAGAAGTCAATGGGCTGAAATGGGATGCATCCAGGGGTACTGAGGGAGCTGACCAGTGTCACTGCAAGACCTTTACCAAATTTGAAGGGTCATACCAATCAGGGAGCTTGCTGGTAATTGGAAAAAAGACAAACATCATAGTCATCTTCAAGAAAAGCAAGAGGGAGGAACCAGGGAAAGGCAGACTAGTCAGCCTTACCTTGGAACTTGACCGCATTATGGGACAAATCCAGTGGAAACCCTTTCTGAATTCATGAATGACAGGACAGCAAACAGGAACAGCTATTAGAACTTTACCAAGGGCAAATAGACTCTTGGTAAATCATGATGAAAGGGCCAGCTCTGTGAACAAGGAGAGAGCAGAAGTGGTTTTCCTCAGCTTCAGCAAGGATCCTGATCCTACCTGCTATGGCATTGTAATAGGCAGTTCAAAAAGATATGGACTGGATAAGAGGACTACAAAGTGAAACAAAATTTTTAATAACCTCTGGCAGCTGGTCTTTTAGTGATATTTCACAGACACTGATCCTGGCACCAAAACTGTTTAATGACTTTATTAATGACATGTAGTATGTAATGAAATGTGCCCTCAGAAAGTTCACAGTAAATACTGAATTGTATGTCGTGGTCAATATGCTGGAGGGAAGGGCTGCTAGTAGGATCTAGACAAGGTGGGAAAGATAGACTGGAGAAACTCTGAACTCTGGACTCTGTTAGGAACTTCATGGAATTGTACAATGGTAAAAACAATTTCATACACCTAAGGTAGAATAATCCCATGCAATAGTACAAGATGAGAGTTGACTGACTAGAAAACAGTTTTGTAGAGGAGAATTGAAGGGGCATGGTGAACAGCAAATTGAAGAGGAGTCAGTAATGTGCCTTGAAGTAAAGAAGGCTAACAGCTTCTTGGGCTGCACTAGCAAGAGCGTAGCAAGCAGGCCATGGGAAGGTGATCCTTCCCCTTTACTCAGCATTTGTGAGGTGCATCTAGAGTATCATGACCCTGCTTTGATCAGAGGTTTGGACTAGATGAAGTCAGGAGTCTCCTCCAACCTTAAGCATTATGTGATTCCAAAAAACACAATTTCATACACATAATACCTAATTATTATGCTACACTATGTTTTCAGGTTCCTAGTGATATGCCCTTTCTGAATGCTTGGAGATTTGAAGGATTGGAATTCAAATTAATATAAGTACTACCATTCAGATAGTAAAACTCAGTGTAGAAGTGCAATGGTATTGACATTATCGATCATATCTTTCCAGTGTGAGTATTCATGTAGCACTAACCAGCTTCTCCAAATCCTGTCCTAGATGGCTACATTTAAAGCATGGAATGGATTCTGTAAACAGTATTTCACTTCTGGTTGTTTGCAACCCTGCTAAGCAATTGGAATTATCATTCTAGCA
>NW_010189066.1:0-43986 GCF_000695765.1 Mesitornis unicolor | reverse complement strand
TTCCCTCTTTAAACTTGGGTGAGAGAGGAATTTTTCTTTGTCCTTCCATAAATAAGGAATCCTTGCCTATTCTTTATGTCTGGTGATGGCTTGTCAAGTATGTATCTATCATTAATTTATGGCATGCATCCATTATTCTGAAATACTTATCGCAAAATTAGGACTTTAATTTTTCAGATTAATGCACCAGAGTATTATAATTGATTACCTTTCTGTATAGCTTTTTGAGATAGCACAGATATCTTGGTAATCTTTTAACTTTTTGTGGCTGAGAATGTATTGTTTTACACATTCCATGATTTTGTATAAAATTTTATATATCAAAAGCATGAACTGTAATTATTGTTATTTTTCTTTAGATTAAAATATATCAGTGAAAGTTCTGCATATTTCCCACAGTAGGATCATGTTGCATAAAGATTTAAAACTGAAAGGAACATGCTCTTCTGAATAGAACTACATAGTACACAGCACACATAAAAAAAGAAAAATCTCATTTTTGTTATGAAAAACTGAATCTACAGAGAGTTATTAAAAAGTGGAGTCACAGCATAATGAAATAAAAACTTCCATGCTGACTTTTCTGAGACAAGATGTATGTTACAATTGTGCTACATTAATAAAAGATTAGCTAAATATGCCAATTATCTCTTCAGTGTAAAATTTCCCCTCATTCAGTAACACTAGGAAGTTGGGAACTATTTTAACAATTTGTTCCATTTTCGTCATCTTTAGACAAGGCAGAAATTTACATTTAAAATACCCTGATTTTTATTAAAAATAACACCTTTCCCTTTCTAATTTCCACTGCATTATTAGAATACTATCAGAATGATTATTAAAAGCTCTGGCTAAATTCTGTCATGAGCAATTTTATTGTTTTCATAGGAACTGCTTTTAAGAGGCTTGACCCAATGTCTACAGAAAGAGAAGTTTTTTTCCTTCTGATTTTAATAGGGCTTAGAATAATTCCATAATTCTGTGTTTGTGTCCATATATATATTAAGTATTCATTGAAAACAGAGTGATTTGTGTGGTTTTTCATCAAGAGAGTATGTTTCAAATAGAAATGGTAAGTTGGGTTTTTTAATTTATTTTAATGAATTTACCTTTATGCAGTTAGCAATGACACCAGGAACTGTTCATGTCTCTAGCCTGATCTAATCTAGTTGGTATAAACTATTGATTTTAGTGGGAGAGGACAGTAAAAATCCCAGTCTGAAAAGTCTTTTCATGATTTGAGGCTATATTTCTGGATCAAATCCCAGGGTAAGAATGTCAAATGTTTCTACAGAAGCTTAAAAACTGCTACAATCAGAGCTCCGTGGAAGGTATTAAGTGAGAAGAAAGAAAAAGCAAAGAGAATCTATTAAACATAATAATGCATTTCTGTGTGCTTTTTTATTAGAAATGCGCTCGTGTCTTGTTAAAGTAGCAGAGGTTATCCCTGTTGTAACAATCTTACTGTATTGTATAAACATACATTTGACACTTAAAAATGTGACAGTTTAAATTTCTATTATTTGTTGCTCAGCTCTTAATTGTCATTTTAAAGCTGGAAATAACATTAGAATTGTTAGAACCTTCAAAGTTATAATAACTTTATTATCAATACAACTGAAAGCCAAGGTTTTCAATGCACTGGGGGCAACCATTTCCTATTAATTTCTGCTGATCCACATTACATGAATTGCATATACAGAATCATACATAAGGGATTTCAATACCCTGTTTCAATTAATTTCTAATGCTAATTGGGAATCAAAACCATTTGTATGGCTTTGATAAACCAATAGATATATTTTAAGGAGTCCTACGAATATTTAGGGAAGAACTCCATTTCCAATATTTGAGTTGATATTAAGACAACTACTTCTGCTCTTTGAGTTAGGCATATGATCATCATTTCATCATTTGCATCCAATTTGGGGTTTAATTAAGAATTTTTGAATTAAGTAGGAATCTTTCATAAGATTCAATGGAAGTCAGTGGTCAATGGGGAAAACGGGAAATTTGTGTCTTGATGGATGAAATCTTTACACTTTCTATTCCATCATCTGATTCACACTCCACTCTGAGGAAATAGGATTAAAGTGAAAGAAAGACAGCCCAGTATTATCCGTCTTTTCTTCTTTTCTGCCAACCCCAGCTCAGCAAACAGCATTCCTTGTATTCCCAAAGTTAAGTTGCATACAACATTAACAGGAGAGGAAAGCAAATAAGAGTAAGAACTTGGTAACTTAAAGTCAGAAAAAAAGAAGTATTACTGTAGTAAAAAGATCTAGGGAGGTTTTTCCAAATGGTAGTTCTATAGCACAAATTATCTAATAATGATATGGCTGCAGGCAGCGCGAGTGACGAAAGGACAGAGGGAGCTGTTAAGGAATGACCAGACAATATCTCTCTAAATTATCCTGCATGTTTTTCCTGATTTTAGAAAAAATAATATTTTCTAGATTTGCATACTTAATCTTTACATGGTTTGGAAAATGTCATTGTATTCAACTGATTACCTATAAGAAAAGAACTTTCAGTTCCCATGCTGAAATTTTGAAATTCTCTTCCCCATTTACTAAAAATGGTTTCTTTCTGTTTCATAAATAATGCTGAATCAAACTTACTTTTAGGATCTCAGAGGCTAGTGTCTTTGCTCTCTTTTATTTCCTTATTTAAACTCATGATCTGAAGTGCTGTGCATGAAAAGCCCTTAAATAAAATTTGAATGGTGCATTAAAGAAAAAAAAGTTCTAAAGCATATTATACTGCAGTGCCATGTTATTAATATGCTTAGATATTTTAAATTGCATTCTATATGTTAGATTGGGATTGTTATATAAATCTGGCTTCCTGGTTTAGCTAGCTATTTGCAAAAAGTTCCTAGGGTGGAATATCTTTTTCCAGATAAATTCCTGCTCATCATGATTTTTGCTATCCAGAGACACGTATGCAGAAATAAGCACACAAACAGACACACGCTCCTTTCTGTCAGGAGGAGTTTCTTCATATCTGAGAAACAGCTGGAAATCTTCTGTAGGACTAAGGTAGTATTATAGTTCCATTTTAATGTTTATACTCTCAGATAAAAGCTATCGCCCATGCAGCAGGGGAGATAAGATGGCTGACAGCACTAAGCTGCCTTCACTAAGCAATGCTGACGGCTGCCTTTTTGGCAGCCTGGGGCAGTATGCATGATTAAAGAGAGAAACTTAAGCTAAACCAGACACTTTAAAAACAAATACACTTTGGAATAATGTTAACTCTACTTAGCACTTCGGATTTCACTGTATATATCTTAATAGTCTTAAGCAGCTCCCTTTGTAAGCAATTCATCCAGGAGTTAATGTGTCAAGTTTAATATACATCAAGAAATGCTCATTTGTAACTAAAAGGTTCATAATGCAGAGGAGCTTTTCATCTTGGACATGTAATCACCAGCCTTCAAGCAGAACACACCAGAATATACATCCTGTGCTTGAGCTCTAGGACTGCTACAAGAGAAGGCTGGCATGAATTTTCTTGCTGTTATTTCCCTTATTAACCTCCTGGGTTCCAAAGAAATCTGGATATGTTTCATAGATGCTGAAAATGTGCAATAAATAAAAAATTATTCTCACTGGAAATTATATATGTAAAATTTAAAATGTATCTTAGCTTGCTTAGTAAACAGAAAGCAGCTGGTGAGCCATGAATGTTTTTCCTTTCTTCTGTCTTTTTTTTGCCTTTTTTGTCTGTAGTAAGCCTGATCCCTCACTAGACTTATTACGAATGTTTGCTTATTTAAGGTCACTAAAAGATGAACAACTGATTAGGAGTAATTGGGCATGCTTTGGCTTTCAAGTGAATGAATTTTTATTAGCTGAATGTGTAACCTTCTTGATGCATAAAGGAAATACAGCAGGTATGTCCAGGCCAGAGCTTAAGTATTAAATATAGTATTTAAATAAAGATTACATAGACATGCCACCTTAATAAACTATTTATTGTTGAGTCACAGGCGTACTGTAAAATAGCCCATATCTATGTATGAACTATATAAATAGAAAGTGAAATACTATGTCCTCTCTTTCTCCTAGTTTAGCCTTCAGAGTAAGAGATTTAATATCAACAATTAACTTAAACACATAATTAGAAAAAGACCTATTAGTAAGTATCAGGTAATTGGCACCTTTGTAAAGGCTAGACAAATTTTATATTGCCCTTTTCATTCGTAAACACCAGAGCCCAGTTTGTGGTCAAAACTACAGTGAAGAAATGATCTACCCAAACCACCTTCCAGAAGTAACTTGGATTAGACTTTATGTGAGATTAATTGCAGTCCAGTGAACTGCATTCTCCTTGCAATACAATTCTCATATAACTTTCTAGATGGAGTTCAGCAGATAGTGTAGTCTATGCTTTATTAAACTGTAAGACTTTAAAGGGAAGTTTTAGTAGGCAAGCTGTCAGCCGATTGGGCTGAAGAACGAAAGTCCTAGAAGGGGGAATATTCAAGTCTTCTTCATTTATCTTGAAACTACTTTGAGATTTACTTTAATTTAATGTTTGTTCAAATATGAGATAGCCTTGACACTTTTTACAAAAGAAGAGAAACTCTGCATTTTATCTTTTTATCTTTAATTACATTAAAGAATAATGACATACTGTCTTTGGTAACTGGTCTTCTCAAAACTATCTGTTCCAACTTTTCTTTTTTCTAGAGATCCATGATTTTTCAGGTCCATCTAGTTAGCTAAAGGTTATGGTTTAAGGATTACCAGCCTGAAAGGGAAGGACAGGTGGTGTCTGTAGGACCCTGGAGGGTCCGAGATCAGTACTGTTCCCTCCCCTTTCCGGCCACAGTCTATAAAAAAACGAGGTATTTCACGGGCTTTTCCTGGTTTCCTGGGCTGCTTCCTGTCGCATCTCGGGATTGCTGGGCCTAGCTCCACGTGTTGGCAGCATCCACCACCACTCGCTCCCAGCACCACTGGGTGGTGAGTCACAGCAGTTGCAGCGGCCACGAGGCACTGCTCGGACATTTCCACTCGGGACTACTGGGATCGGGTTTTGTATATAGTTAAATATCCTTTGTGCCTTATTAATTCCCTTTTCCATTCCCCTGTTGTTTTCATTAAACTTGTTACAGTCTTAATTTCCAACCTTGTGCGGAGCATTTTTTTTTTATTATTCTCTCTCTATTCCCTTTTTCTTAATCCTCCCCCTGGGAGGGGTAGGGGCAATAGAAAATCCTGCTCTCTCTCTCTCTCTGACCCTTAAACGGAGACACTGAATTAAAATGTTGTCATAAGAACACCATGTGAACTTTTTACATCTGATGTTTACAGTCATAAAATTCAGTCTCTGCAGAAGCAGCTTACTGTCTTTCTGCATACAAATTTGCATCATATGTTGCATGACAACGCTCATTAATGATATTACAAACAAATGCAATTGGTTAACAGATTCTCTCCTAACATTTCTTCTCTAGAATCAGACCTTTTTTCTTTTTATTTTTCTTATACTTTTTTTTCCCAGATAATGTATATTAATCTGAGGCAAAGCTTTTTAAAGGAACATACTGATGCAAATAAAGAATGATATGGTCAAAGTGTGGACATTTGGCAGAGAAAGCTCAATAGCAGTTTGATTCAATTTAGAGCAGTTTGGATCTTAAGAAATTTAGGTTTAAATCCTTAATGTGATTTGTTCATTTAAAGTGGAACAGACACAATAACAGAGCCGTGAACTGTCAAATAATCAGTTTTTAAGCACTTGGAACACTGTCCTTGCTTGGGGAAAAATAGCAAATGAGAGTTTTGAATAGGTGTTTAACATTTTTGTAGTAATCAGTTACATAGCATTTCTTGTAATAATTTATGGAATATTTGTAATAGTTTTAGTTAAATTATTTTTGTTCTCCTTGGAACATTTTGAGTGATAGGAAAAGAGATTTTTGCTCATCTCTAATTCTATAGAACTATCTCAATAAGAAAATATAAATTTTCTTTTGATTCTTGAAAAAACCTGTGATATTTCACTGTTTATTGGTGTTAAAACAACACTCAGATAAATGCACATGGGAATAAAGAGGTTCTGTTCCACAGAATGCAAAATCTAAAGGAACAATGGTGTTCCATTAACATCAAGTATCAGAATCAATTTATGTTTTATATTTGTAAGAAAACAGAGCGTAGAAATTACACAGTCTTCTTAACATCATGCACTAAATCTGTGACACAGCTGGGGACCATTTCTAGATTCTTAGTACACTACGTTACCACTCTGATGATGGAATTTGCTCAGGGATTCTGTGTTGTAGAATTCTGGCAGAGCTGAGAAAAAGAATGGAAATTGTCTGACAGAAAGCCTTCATCTGTAGGTATGGCTAGAATCTCTCCCTGTCATCACTAAAGGAAAATTCCCATTGACTTTGGTAAAGCTAGAACTTCATGCAAAGATTTAAACATATCATTTCCAGAGAAAGCTTGGAAAATTGTAAGATTCATCAAGTATACAATTTATTCTAAATATGCAAAATAGAATGGTAAAACTAAGGGCTTGATCTTGCAGCCTCTGGACATATTCAAGTACTATTTTTCTATACTTTCAAGAAATTTCTGGTAACTGAAAAAAAAGTTGAAAGAAAACTTAAATGAATATAAGAGTTTTCTCTTTGTCAAAATAATTCCTTGACCAGTTTTAGGAGTGCTTAGGAATATCATGTTGTTACCTTTCTAAGTCTAGATTCGAAATGCAAATGCAATAAAATGGCTTGTTTAACTAAAAACTTTAAAAAAAAAATAAGATGGAAGACATGTCAGGAAAGATGGGCATGCTCATTCCATTTTGACTGAAGAGGTTGGCATTTTTTCCATGAAGGCCTTACATAAAACTTCACAACGTATTATTAGCCTCTCTAGCTCTCTGCTGGATATCCTTTTTTACCTTCCCTTATATTAGAGAGATAAAGATATTTTTACAAGAGAACTAAGATTTTAGAATGACAACTGCAGCAAAACAGAAATTGAGAAAAGTAGGGCACCATACAGTAAGTAGTCACTTGAGGCCAATAAATTATGACCTTAACTATAGCCAGAATCATTTAAATATTCTTTGATTTCTGATGATAAGCACTAGCTTATCACAGTGCCAGACCTTATGGCCTCAGTTTATAGCTTGTCCATTTTTTAACCAGCCATTCACAGTGAATTTAATATGCAATAAACAATCATGCTCATCAGAAGCAGAAATGGACTCAACCCAACACAAAAGACTACCAACCAGGTAGAGAAAGGTAATGGAAAAATTTATGTGAAGTCTTCTGTTTGTGCATCATGTAGCTATTAAACATGTCAATAGCTGACTTCGGTGGAGAGAAGGACTAATGCAATCTAGTCATGAAGACTAACCAAGAGGGCGGCATGTGTGTAGTGAACATCATAAAAAGGGTAGTAACACCAACTCAAAAGTATAATTAAACTTTGTGATAGTTTCACTCAATATAAGTATGCAAATTAATGTTATTTTTCCATTATGACAAACTTTTCTAGAGGGGAGATATTTGAACAGTACATTTTATATCATGCAATCATGTAATAAAATACATTATACAATGAAATCAGATAATTCAATATGATCTCCTGCATAATTCAGATCTTAAAATGTTACACTATTTTCCTCGTGAATCCCATAGCTTTTCGTTGAATTACTGCTTATCTTTCAGATGGACATTCAGCTAGATCGTCTGCTAAGCTGTCACCAAGCCATATCAGCTTTTTATTGGAAGCACATTCAGAAGGTGCATGAGGTCCAAATTTCTATGTAGGTATGAATGTGGTCATTTATTTTAAAATTTCTTCCTGTAATAGTATCCTAACGATGTTAAATACAAAAAGGTAGCACAGTATAACTGAGAGGTTCAAGTGTTTGTTTTGATCAACTTTTCTCAACTCCTTGAGAGACTTTCTGATAAGAAGATGAAACACCCTCAAATGTTTGGTGTCACAATCATGTGAATTAGTGTAATAAGGATGGATGACCTAAATTCAGATCTCTATTACCCATTCTAACTGAGAACTCAATCCTTGGTCAGTTGACGTGTGCTGTAGACATGATGAGGAAGCAAAGAGAAAAGATTTCTTATCCACGTTTTTCTCAAATTTCGAGAAGGTTAACAAAAAGCACCCAACTGCTTACAGCTCTGAATCTTTTCTTTCTAGTCAACTATATCACTATATTAGAATAAGATGTATTAACAGTATTCATTATTATGTAAATGTATGTGTTCTTCTATATTTATGTATATATTAATAACTATAACTGAAACTACTCCACCTGCAAAGTTTCTATAATAATGACTGTGTCGTGGTCTGCTATTTGAAACATAAATTAACAATCAAGTAACAGCTGATGAAGAACTTTCTTTTTAAGGTTCTTGTAAAGGGTCATCAAGATATTGCCTTTGAGATGGCTCTCAGGCTCATTCCTTGTACTAAACTTACTTGGTGAGTTCTGTCTGCTGCATTAAAAACACTCTATCAGCACACTTGCCAGTGACACTTAGAACAAATGTGGCTTTTTATTTATTAAGGTCTATTTACCACAAAAAGGCTTCAAACTTTCAACTTTATTTCCAGTAGTTACAGCCATATTCTGTCACAGAAATGAGCATTTCTTCAAGTTCAACACTTCAGAAGCGTATAAGTACACGTGATGTAAACTACATACACAGAACCCAACCAACCATGCTCCAGAAAGGATGTCTGATCTAATAATAGGTGTTATTTAATGTGAGAGCTCAAAAGCCTGACCACACTGGGAGTTCTGATTCTCTGCAGTGTAAGAGTTTCCCTGCTGGATCAGACGGGCTGTGGGCCCAGACTGCTCTACTTGACTTCACCTTTAGCTAGTATTTTCTCCTTCATTATTGCACCTAACATTGCAATAAGTAATAAATCTACTAAATGGGAGAGAAAAAAAAATACAAACTAAAACCAAGCAGAAATATAAAAGCTTTATTTGTTCCTAGTCTTTGAAATTATATTCAAAATTTATGCAATAGATGTGAATTTTTCAAGCTGAAAACTCCTGCTGGATTATCAGGTGACCTAGGGATTTTTTTTTCCAGAGTTATTCTCTCGTTATGTAAAGTTTTCTTTTAAGAAGAAGACAGTGCCATCAATAAAAGCTACAGCATCTAGAATGAGATACAGTGGAAGTCTATCATGTTTTTGTGATGCTGTATCATTGTTTAAGGTTATTTAGAGCTCTCTTTTTTAGCTCAAAGGTTAGTGAAGTATTTTTTGGCTAATTTGTATCAGTTTGAGACAACTCATTAAATGGAATCATTGTTTCAGTCATGTTTCTTTGAAGAAGAAAGAAATAATATAAAAAAATATTCTATAGATGTTCAGAGCAAGTGATTTTAGTCTTTCAGAGTTTGAGGGTTATTTATTTATTTATCTATTTATATAAACACAGGGAATAGAAAAGGAATTTCTCAGGAAACCTCTACTTTTTTTTTAATTACCTATCAATTTCTCTCTGGTTACTGATCTCTCCAGGTATAGTTTCTCTCTGTGTCCAATTTCAATGACAAAATGCTGTAATATACTTATTTTCTATGGACTCTCCTCTGCCCTCTGAAATGTTTAAATTGCTGGTAACCATTTCGTGGCAGCAGTCACTAGCAGCAGTTAAAGTTATATGACCTTTACTTCTTATTACAAATTGTGCCATGAAGGTAGCAACTGAGAAAAGTGTTTTTAAATTAATCCTGTAAACTACATAGTGTTAATATCTCTTCAGAAGGACATGGAACTTCTTGTTTATTATAATTAAATCCAAAATTTTGATTATTTAAATCCATTTTACATTGCTGTTTTGAGGTATGATAACTCTTTCTAAAATATTTTTATATATCAATTTTTCTAACTGAATTAACCTCTTTATTTTTTAACATCAGGACAAGAATTGCAGTCAACAGCTAATATTTGATTAACTACTTTGTGATTACTTGTTTTTCCTCCAGAGGCAATTAACAGTTTGATCATAGCAGTGCTATTAGGAACTTATAAATAACACAAACTATTTTAAAATAAAAATCTTCTCTTATAAAAGTATGTAAAATATTTTGACAATGACTTTTACATTGCAGTACAGTGAGTAATCAGAATAAATTTTCAGTTATGATGGTTTATTCTGCATGTGCTCTTCTTAGGAAGATGGACAAGGCACTAATACATATTGGTACTGGTAAACCCCCAGGATTTTTGTTGAAATCAGAAATGGTGATGGCTGAGGAGGCTTGAAGCTTTTCCTAGTCCATTGCAGATTTCAGTATTTCCTTAAACTGACTGTAAGACCTAATGATATGGATAGCTTTTCAAATTTTGGAACTACAATAGAGCTCTTCAGTAACCAGGAAAGATCTGTCCAATCCAAGGAGACTGTGCTGGGTTTTATTCCCAAAATTTAGTTTTCTGGATATTTAATAATAATAATAATAATAATAATAACAACAACAACAACAACAACAACAACAACAACAACAACAATAATATGATGATGATGATAATGATAACAACAATAACAACAGTAACAATGATGATCATAACTATAATAACATTTATATTAATATTATTATTACTATTTTAAATAATAATACAAGAATGTAACAATGATTCTTAACAATGTGAAACTCAAAGGAAATAAGAAAATTTAATATTGTAATTTAGTTTCATACTATAGATTATATTCTTGATTTAGTAACTTAAAAAATACATTTAAAATTTGTAATTTCCTTCAGGGTGACAAATTGTCTGTGCTTGTGGAGGAATGTTGGTAGTGTACACGAGGAGGAATATTTCTGGTATGTGATCTGTGACTTCTTCTATCATTGAATAAGCTGGATTGTGCTCCCAAAAGCTGCTGCCTGAAGAAATGCTTTCAGAGTTTTGAAAGATTTTCAAAAAAATTGTTCAAAGAAATCAAATTTCATTTCTGTTATCTTACAAACAAAAAATCCAACTCAGGTGATTAAATCTGCATATTTAGATTGCTGATGAAGTTTTACATCACTTCACACCTCATGCTAATTTGTTACACAGTGTTGCAGTGCTTTCTCAGACAGTCATCTGTATCTCACATCTTGTCCACAAAAGCACTGTTGAAACTTAGTATTAGTAAATTGCTATAGACAGGCTTGAAGTACAAGAAGGTCCCTTATACAGCGGTACACAGGAAGCCAGACAGTGATCTCTTTCTCCTAAGAACTTTGAATCTATAAAATGCTTTCAACAAGTATAAACTAATGCTTCTTTATTGTTCATCCACCATGAGAAACTCTTCCATTTGTAATACACTCACAAATTGTTTTTCTTGTCTTCTATTACTGTCCTAGATTGTGACAAACCACTGTCATTTTCAAGGTGATGATCTTTGCATACCAGTGATACAATAGTCATAGTTCATCTTTGTCTCAGTATTCACAGGTCTGGTTTCCAATCTTGGGAGCAACAATTGAACAGGTTATTTTGTTGCCCAATAACTCTTCATTTTAAGCCAGAAATGAAAGACAATTTTCACTTCTGATAATCTAGTGCACATGAATTACTTAAGTCTGAGTAAGAGCTTGCAGTGTGGGCATGGTAACATGAAATCACTCATTTTCTCTCTCCTCCAGTGAGCTCCATCTTGTCATGAAACAAAAAAGAGAAAGACGTGAGATTCATTGTTTTTATACCAAGTTATTGTTCTCCTGAGTCATTTGGATTTGGCCTACATTCTACCTGAATTCTTTGAAAGGCTGAGTTGTCTTCAGGCAGTTAAAAGAAATAATTTTGGAACTAATCCATGACTTTTTTGAAGTCATTGATAGATTTTCTAGTTGAAAATATATAACAAATCAAATAGCTGTAAGTGGTGATTTGTCTCTTTTCTTACTAGAAATTGAAAATGTGAGTGAACACTTGGCCTCATTGAATATCATCCTAATTTTTTTTTACTTTAGTCAGTCTAGAATCTCACCCATTAAGTTTGGTATGAAATCAAACCCCATCAGCTTCCTACAGCCTGAAGTTAATGTGATTTTATATTAGGAGCAAAGATATCCAGAATTTTGGTTATTTAAATATTGCCACATTTCTAAATGCGATCAGATATTTCAGACAAAAGCTTGTGGGTGATCACAGGACAGCAGGTAAGCAGCCACATAAATGAAATATTATTGACTGACTACAGATTTTAGTCAGTAACATAATGTTTGATAAGGTGACCTTTTAAATTAACCTGCTTTGAAGATGTAATCATTCTAAATAGACAGATACAAAGAAGCTTATTAGCAATAGGTGAGATGAAAATACAACACATCAATCAGTTTTGATGACTGCAAGATAAAAAATATCCATTTCCAAATAGCCCATATAACCACTAAGGCCTTTTGCTTTAGGAGGAACAATTGCTTAATCAACAACACTCAGCTTCAAAAGTTAAATTCTGTTCTAGCAGAAGGTGTCCATCTTTCTTGTTCAACAAAAGTTCATGCCAAGGAAGGAGATTACAGAGAGTTTTCTGGTGTTCCTTTAACTTGTTTTAAAAAATTATTCTAAAAAATGAATTCTGTAGTTTGTGTTTACGTGCTAGAAGAGCAATCCAATGCAGCCAAAATGACTGCACAGCAATATCTCAGAACTTGAAGGAAAACAGACATTGCTAATCATCTATTCATCCAGTCACTCACTTTAAACATATCCCATTCTCTTTAGCAATAATTTAAAATAGCTTTCAAGTAAGAGCAAAATGATGAGAAATGCTGTACAAGTGAAAAAGGTCACAATACCAAGGTGGCTATACAGTATTTCTTGGTGTGTTTCCCCAGTACCTCTGCATGCGACAAGGTTCCATCTGCTGCAAAAAAGGACTGTTCATTTTCTTTTCATGTGCACTATCTCCTTCACTTGCTTGGTGCTAGGATGTAATGCTGTATAAAACATCATAGAGATCTAATGCCAAGTTCTAAATACAGACAATTAAAAGTAGTTCCTTAATTTCTCTTATGCCTTTGTAAAAGTCTTAAGGATACAAGACAATCTAATTCTAAAAGGTATGGTAACAAATTATGAGATAAAATTAAACTTAAATGCCCCTTGTGATTTTACTTTTAACTGAAGTACAAAGAAGGGTGTTAAACTGCAGAGTTGCTTACACACGATTAGTACTGGAAAAGCCTTCCTTTCCATAGTATTGGAACTTTGGAAATCTTCAGCGTACTGAGCCTTGCCTTTCAAGGACCGGATTTTCTTAGACAGCATTTCATTGTATAAGGAGTTAGCTTTCTGAAATAGGAATTAATTTCATTTTAACTTAACTACAAAATATATTGCTTACTCTTATTCTGGAATGAGGGGAGTTGGTGCATGTAGCACATCTGCTAGCTTTCACCAGAAAAAGCAACAGGGTTTCAGGCTAGTCACTCTACTATAGGGATGAAGGTTCTCCTTTTTATATTAATTTCAGGTTTTAAATCTTTGAGACAGAAGTCGACAGTGTTAAGACAACAAAGAGACTGCTTGGTCTTCCATACATAGGGAAGGAAAAAAAAAAGAAAAAAGAAAAGAGAAAAAAAGATAATTTGTCAGTCTTTACATGAAACATTGCTTTTTACTCATTGCTGGTCTCTAAACATGAAAGATCTTGTTGGTGTCCCCAATTAAATGTAGAAGATCAAAGAAGCATTGATATATAACCTGCTGTCAACTGAAAATCGTAGAAAAATGTGCCAAAAGTTGCTAGAATGTAGCTACTTTTTTTTTCTTTTTAAGAGCAGTAAGAGTAAAATTGGAGGTGATCGTGCCTGACTGTTTTCTGTCATCAGACAATTATGTAAACATCAGATGAAGCATTACATGACACGAGGCAGAAACATCAGGAATGCAATTGTCCAGAAAGTATGTGTGACAAAAATATCAAAAGATTAGTAGTCTCTACTACCATGCACAACAATATAAAAGCCACTGTATGTGGTCTTTATGTCCTTATTTCTGAAAACTTCACTTATATCACTTATATACATATATATATATAATATATCATTTATATATATATCATATTCATATATCAAACTTCACTTATATAACTTCACTTAAAACAGTGAAAATCTTTAATTTGTGAATTCTATTTTAGACTAAAATAAAATAGGTATGAAAAATTTTTATTTTTCTTTTTTTACTTCCTGTCTTTTCCCTTTAACCTCATGCTGCCTAACTTTTATAGTGCAAAAGACTGAAAAAAGAGATGAAGAAAGAAAAACAGGAGAAAAAGGAGAACTGTGCAGGTGAGGTTGATCTTTTATAACAACAATGCCTCTCCATGTAAAGGTTGATCAGATTAATTTCTTTTTTTGCTAAAAAGAGTGGGGTTTTTGTTAAGAATTTCCATTGCAAAAATTTCTGCTGATTTTTTTTGAAATTTCTTTCTTCTTCCTTTGACTGTTCACATAAAAAGAACTTACCTGTAAAGATAATAATTTTGTTAATTTATTCCTTGACTGATTCTTTCACAAGGCATGGTTCAAACTGGTAGAATTTAAGTCTTAGTGTCATTTCTTATTCCCCACTGAAAGTGTGAAGATACCTATGTGACCGATATCCAAAGCATTGTGAAGCAGATTTTACCGGCCTAGAATTCAGTGTCTGCTTTTTGGTGGAAACCTGGATGCTAACCTTTAGGCCCCCAGTTTTGTATAGCTTCATAGCTTCAGTGCTGTAATTCTCCTTCTTTTAGACTGTTGCTAAAATGAACTCAATACACAGTACTAATGCAAGATTTAACTGTAACTTCGCCTATGGGATGAACATATTATTCAGACTTTGTGTTCTTTACACTCCTCAAATGGATGATATGTGAGTTTGAAAGGCTCTTTGATGCCACAGCTACTCTACTATCCCCCTAGTGTAAGCTGCTTTGAGGTTTCCAGATGAAAAGTGCTATAAAAGTTCTAAATGATATTGCTGTTATTATTTATTATATATTAAGCTAGAGTAAACTGCACATTACTTTTTTATGTTTATGCTTGAAAAAGGTAATGTATAGATAACTCATATTTAAAAATGTAGGTATTTGGAACATTTGCTCTGAGCCCTTCCATCTGTTTCCATTATTAAAGGCCAGGGAGACTTTTACACGGGCAGAAACAGAATGAAGATGGCAAATTCATTTCACTGTTGTATTTATTGAATCAGGGGTGTTTCTCATTTCACTTTCCAGTTTTCATACTTATCTAGCTGTAATTGTTTGTTCTTTTGTTGCACTACTTTTGTGCTAGTCACTAATGGCGAACATCACTGGGCTGTGAGAAACTTAATAGTTTGATAAACTTTGTTACACTGAGCTGTCTTTATAAAGATCTCAAGATCTAAAATTACAAATAATTGTTTCTCAATGGCCTATAAAGAGTTTATTGGTCCACCAATACTGAATCTGTGTAAATAATGGTTTATTTGTTTATGAGACCAAAGGAAATAACCTACATACTAATAAACACATCCTGGACTATGAAAAACAAGATGCATGGCAGAAAAAAAGCAAAAATCAAACATGAAAGCTGTACTATTATTTATTGCTTTCAAGCAGAACTCCTGAAGAATTAACTGAGTCGTTTAGCTTAAACATTGATGATACAATGAAACTCGTAAATATACAGCAATCTATTTCAGGCTGTGATGTTTTTTGCTGTTTTCATCTCTTCTATATTTTTTTAGTTTGTCTGTCATGGTCACGTTTACCTCTAGTTTTGCATTCAATAACAAATCCTTCAAGGATAGTTGTAGTATATGTTAATGTCTTGTACAAAATGAAACTTCACCTTCAATATGGCTTCTGGCCACTGAAATAATGTTAATTTTAATATTAATTGCTGCAGTGTAAGCAGCCAGCTAGATAATTGCAGTTATGTAGAATTCAGAGGCTGTTTTCTAAAATGATATGTGATCTCGAGTTCCACAAATTAACTGTAGTCATTGCCAAACATGACATACATTACATATGCGAATGGTACTCAAAGACCAACATTTTCAATAAATAATGTGTTGTAAGGTGTTTCTCATAAGGGAATCCAAAGCACTAGCTGCATACAGAAACCTGGAAGAAATTCTGGTTTCAAGGGCTTAAAATTCAGACAGGTTCCCTGTGACAATAGATCAGAAAGTAACAAACATTAAGAAACAGATCTGAAAGCAAAATTCTTTGAGTTAGTCTCCGAAATTAAGAGGGAAGCATCTAAGTTATATGATTTTCAAAACTTCAGAGCCTCAAGAGGCTTCCTTAGAAGGGAAAATAAGAGGTTACTTTTAGTTTACAGGTCTCAGCTTTGCTTTATTTGATGACTGGAAAACAATATTATGGGATCTTTGCTGATTGCAGGCAGAATTACTTAAGTGCAATTTTTAAATGCCTTATATAAGACTGAAATTGTTCCACACATGAATTGCTTAAAACGTCTGCACTAAGTGCCTGAAATTATTTCATCTAGTACAATGCTGTTTTAACTACTTTTTTAAATTTAGAAAAATATATGCAATTAAAATGCAATTACAGAAAAATTAAAGTGTGTGTGCAATTAAAATACGTAAAATATATAAATCTATCTACAACTCCTTCTGATTTATTTGTCTGCTTCTATATTCTGAAGTCTTCTGTCTATATAAATTTTTCTCATACTTATTTTGGGAAGCTCAGCTGGTGGAAAACACTTCCTGTATGTCAGAACCATATAATATCTTTCCCAAAATAATTAAATTAACATTTATTTTAAAACCAAATTAAACATAACATAAAGAAAAGCTATATTACTGTATCAGAACATGGAATTAGCAGTCCTGCTACCTAGCATTCAGTTAAATCAAGAAGAAATGCACAGAGCATTTCTTTCAGTAGAAAGAAAAGACACTCAAAATTCTGTGTCCATATGACTGAAAAGAATGGAACTGTTTACAGAGAACAAATAGAATCGAAAAAGGTAGAAGTGTACAAATTAATGTAGTGCAGAAAAAAATTAAAACAGGCATGTCCCTTCACCCTCTCATGCAATACTAGACATTCAGAGAAATTGAAATGCAACAACTTTATGACTGATGAAGCACATTCTCACACAAGTAGCTTTGGGAACTCATTGCCTCAAGGTATCACTGTGGCCAACAGCTTATCAGGATTGAAAACAGGATTTAACATTTACACAGATAACAAGTATATACCAATGTATAATAGTAAGGATTAAGTGTTTGACCCTGCACCAATTGAAATGAATGGGTTTCCTGAATCTTCAATCCTGTGAGATCCAGGCTAGAAAGGAGAGAATTTTGGAAAGGATATAAAATCCTCCTGCTTTAGAGTATAAGAAAGATTTAACAATCAAAGATCAAGAAAATATTTTTCTGTTAAGGAATCCCATAACTTTGTGATGGAAGTTTCTGCTCTCTCTTTTATTAGTTTAGGGATGAATTAATCTTTGTCTGTCTTTCTTTAGGGGTAAGCCTAAAAGCTCTATAAAAATTCTCATCAGTAGAATGTAATAGTCAGTCACAAGTATAATGGAGCCAGCTCAGTTAATATTTAAGTATACTTAGAAGTAGTAACCAGTATCTGCTGAGAAAAATCAAAATATGTTGGTTTCCTAACTGTATTTAAGAGAGTAAAGATGTAAGATGTACATCATCTCCAATCCAACTGACAGTAATTAATTCCTGCAAGGAAATTCTCTCTATCGTGCAGGCAATGTACTATATACCACATATATTTCTGCAATTACTATAGTAATTATTCTCATTTTTTATTTGATTGGCAGAATTAATACTGCATGAAACCTGCGTAGATGACCAGAACATACTTTAAAGCTACCTTCAGCAGTCTTACCTGCCCTTCCATTGGAGAATCAACTGATAACAGTATGCCAATAATTAGATACGCAAATATGAGTTTAACTTCAAAAAGCTTCAAGGTGTTTTTGGTTTTGTTTCCAATGAGAAAAATTACCTTAGTGATACTTCCAATTCTCTTAAAAACTAATCTATAAAGAAAAAGAATTATGAAATCATCTTCTTAAATAAAAATAACTTGGGTATTACTTTATACGATGTTATGTTTTCTTGACAGTCTGGAGGCCAGATGTTACAACACATGCATGCCCAAAATGTGCACAAACAATATCACAGAATAAATTCTTTCTGGATTAATCTGAAAATTAATTTGAAAATAAGTCTCTGACAGTTATTACTCCTAGATAGTCAGAATTAGGATTGAATGAGAAAATGTGTATTTTCATGGAAATTTGGAAAAAAGGACTTAATGTTATAAATGAAATTTTTGTTGATCAATCACACAATTGAATGCACTTATATTTTCTAACATTAGTTCAAAATGAACACATCCTATACATGTACACAATTTTATGTATTTTGTGAACTTGGATAGATTCACATGAAATCTTTTGGAGAAAATGACATTGTTTTTCCATTATACTTAGGTAGACATAGACAGGCAGACTTTATCTCGTATACATTCTTGATATTAAAGATGATATCAGGAATTTCCTAATTTCACACCTGAAACTGAAGTGAGCTACTCATATACCTTGGAGAAATTCAGATATCATTGTGATGTGAGCAATACTGCACAAATAGATCACTCTGGCATGTGTATTCCAGTTCAGAAGAGAATCATTATGTTGCCCTAACACGCAAGTTATTCAGTTAAATCTTCACTGTATCTTTCACATTCCTATTTTTTTGGTGAGATGAGAAGCAAGTGTAGTGGTGGACTGTAGAAGCAAAACCAACAGCAATTGCAGTTACCCTAGTCCTTTCTACTTTGTCTGGAATTATTTATATGCATTGTCATCATTTTTTTCTCAAAGCAGCCTCTCTGGGCAATAGAAAGATTCACATTTTTTCCCTTGAGCTTTAGATGAGACCTTTATTGACAGTCAACCTAATTTCACTTCCAGAGTACAACTAAGATTCCAGAAAACTGACAAAATATTCAGATAAAGTCTATTTCTTGCTTAATCTGTTTTTAAATAGATGCAAGCCTCGATACTGGAAAATTTGAAATTTGCTTTTGTTTTCTGTACTTTTAATATCTGCTTGTTATGGTGGCATTTGTGGCAACAACACTGCAATGGTCTACACCCTTGTCATAATAATTATACTCTATTACATCATAAGTAACACATAATACTGAGCCAATGAATGGGTGGTTCATTATCATGTTCACTGTAGGGCAATGAGCTAACAATTAACATACAGAGCTAAAAAACTCACCAACAAACCAAACTTCCCTCCAAAAAAAGAGAAAATACTAAGGTATATATATCAGAGACTATCATTTCAGCTTGGCTAGAGTGGAAAGAATCACAGCTATGAATGAACAGAGAAGAAGCCATTGAAGACTGGCACATTCACAATGAAAATTATACAAAGGACCAGTAGGTATTACTCTGCAAAATTGATAATATGAGGCAAAAATATAATTCAATTTCCATATGATTACTGCTATAGGTAATGGAGGCAGCAAGGAAAGTTTCATAAAAGTTGCATGTTGCTTCTCTACCTTTTTTCACTTCTAAACTCTGGTTCACACAAATTTTCCACAAAATTTTCTTCATAGAATTCTTTTCACATGAGTATATATATATACTTCCTTATTCTAAAGTATGACATTTGTATCTGGAGATCACCAGTATAGTTCAATACTGTGAAGTATTCTCATCCATTAATATATTTTGTTCTAAGAGACAGACTGAATGAGTCTGACTTGTTTTAAGGGAAAGGGTAATATTTTAACTGATGTTTTCCAAAGTCTCAGTTGTGGTCATTTCTTATACTGATAAGCCATCAAATTTGTTTTTATAAAACTTTATTATTAGTAGTATCTTGTGTCCATCAAGTGAAACATGAGATGCGGACAAACTACTTAACCCTACTGTACATTTCTAACCCTTGAACCTTCCAGTCTTCACTCAAGTGTTTGACTTATATGTGTCTTTTTTTTCTGCATGGCCTTTCTCATGTGATTCTCATTCTTTCTATCAACCATTTGGCAAGAAGAAACAGGTCAGGATTTTTGATAATGCCAAGCTTCTAGGAAGTCCCTGAAGTTTGTGTAATTGAAAGCAGGTGAAGCTTTAGGATGCCCTGGATTATACAGGAGGGCATTTACAGGTCTTCGATAGGTTAGAGAAGCAGACATATGACTTAAAGATTTCATTCTCTTACTTCTTTTTGCTGTGCTGAGCATAAATTGAGTACACCTGAGGCTTAGGCTGACTATAAATTGAAAGCACCCAGTCAGATTTATATTCACAATGTGACAATGTGGAAGATCTTACACGACAGAGTTTAAAAGTGAAAAGAGCTTTGTATTCTTCATGTAGAGTAAAGATTTTGACCTGAGGCACTTCACTGAAATCTGATCCTTGTGCCTCCTCCTTCCTAAAAAAATAATTTAACTGTGTGTTCTTGTGCATTTCAGTTTGTCCAGTTTGTGTGAAATCTTGTATTAAGGTAGTGATCCATACTGCAACTGGAAAACATAAGGTCTCATCCTCATTTATACTGAGGCCCATTTATCTCACTATGATATTGAATTTGAGTATGAAAATGAGAAAAAATTTATAGAGATGCATACATATATATTGTTGGATATGTATATGGATACATACCAATATTTTAACTGTAAATATTTGGTGTATTTTAAATTAAACTTTTTATGATGCTATATACCATTTAAAAAAAAAGTTGTGATTTCTATCTACTTAAAGTGAAGACACCTTTAGGTTTCTTTTCTTTAGCCTTAAAAATATATTTGCAATGTTCGGTCATCTTTGGTCTTGACCAAAGTACCTAACAGTGTTTCCAGCTAAATTTGCTTTTGATATAAAATGCTGGACTTTCATCTACACTCAAGGTAGGTGTTATACATTTTTTATTTGATGTCTCATGGATGGGACATTTGAAAACAGAAAATACACAAACTCAACAAACCAGCCATGGCTTTTCCACTGAGAACTTTATCTTTGTCAGTGCAAACATAGACAGAAAACATCAGAAGTGGAATACAAATATTTCTTTGCATTTGAGTTTCTGACTTGATTCTCAAGGTCTCAGTTCAAATAACCATCTTGCAAGTTTTTCTGAGAAACTTTAATAGTCCACTTCCAGACCACTTCTTTGAGTTTGTTATTGTTTCCATCATTTGTTCCTTTGTTAGGAACATAAGGTAAATTCCTGAATATTAGCATGGTGTTTTACTGAATGACCCTAAAATCATTCCTCAGACCACATGGTCAGCGCAGTGATACCTGCAGCAGTGAAAGCTGGTTCTTTTAGTTACTGAGTTAGATTGAGGTGGGAGACGGAGAAACCAAGGCAGAAGTGGGAGACCTGGAACTTGGCAGGAATCTCGAGAGGGAGCTGGGAGGCTGACGTGACAGGGGGCATGCCTGAGACTCACTGCAAAATTTAAAAGCGGGTAGGCATTGCAGAGTTCAGTGCAATCCAGGCCCTTGTGGGTGAACACAAGGCAGCAGCAACGACTGAAGTAAACCTCAGGTGAGGACAAGGCTCAGAGACCTCTGAGAACTGCCAGCCTGGTCCAGGAGTCATGGTGTCTACCCGGAAAAGAAGATCGTGCTCCCAGCAACCACCAAAATGGATGTGGGTACTTGGAGCATGCCCCCACAGAAGGAGGTTACAGACTGTTGGGGATGCCACAGCCTTTTGATGGCAGCAGGGGAGAGTACTGACCATATGGCTGCATCCAGTGTGAGCAGGCTGATGACCTGCTGTGCTGGGTGGCACTGCTGCAGGATGAAGTAATGGAGCTCATGGAGGAAGTAAACAGATTGAGGAGTATTGGGGAGAGTGAGAGGAAATTAGATGAGTGTTTTCAAAGCCTGCTCTACACTAAAACTGCCCAGGAGGCAAATCTCATTAGTAGAGTACAGGAGTCCTTATTGTCTCAGGATTCCTTATTATACCCACTTTTGGTCTTCCAGGTGGGCAGCAATGAAGTGTCATCAATAACACTAAGAGCAATCAAGAGAGATTTCAGAACTCTGAACTCAGCTAGTTAAGGGATCAGGTGCACAAGTTGTGCTCTCCTCCATCCCTCTTATGACAGTGATGGATGAGGCAACTAACAGGAAGAGCAGACAGGTTAATTCATAGCTCAGGGACTGACATCATCGTCAGAGCTTTGGGTTCTATGACCATGGATCAGTGTATACATTACTAAGCCTGCTGGCAAGAGATGGGGTACACCTTTCTCAGCATGGGAAAAGGATCTTCTCACAGGAGTTAGCAGCCCTCATTGAGAGGACTTTAAACTAGAATCAAAGGAGAAGGGGGATGAACTCAGGACTGTTATGGATAAGTCTTGGGGCAATGTTCCAGTGTAGGATGCGAAATCTGTATCACAGCTCAAGTGCATATATGCCAATGTCTGTAGCATGGGCAATAAACAGGAGGAGTTAGAGGCCACTGTGCACCAGGGGAACCATGATATAATTGCCATCATGGAAATGTGGTGGGATGATTCACATGGTTTGAGTGCTGCATTGGATGGCTGTAGACTCTTTAGAAGGGATAGGCAAGGAAAGAGAGGTGGTGGGGTAGCGTTATATGTTAAGGAGTGCTTTGACTGCCTGGAATACAATGTTAGGAACACCAAGGTGGAATGTTTATGGGTAAGGAGAAAGGGGAAGACTAATGAGGCTGATATCCTAGTGGGAGTCTGCTACAGACCCCCTGACCAGCATAAAGACACTGACAAGACATTCTTTCAACAACTCAGAGATGTCTGATTCATAAATAAATGAATAACAAAAGGAGGGTCAGGGAAAATCTCTATTCCCTATTGGATGAGGAGGGAAGCATAGTAACTGAAGACAAGGAAAAGGCTGAAGTACTTAACACATTCTTTGCCTCAGTCTTTAACAAAGACTGGCTACCCTCAGGGCAGCTGGGCTCCTGAGTTGGTAGACAGGGATGGGGAGCAGAACACCCCTCCTGTAATCTAGGAGGAGGTAGTTAGCGAACTGCTGTGCCACCTAGATCCCAGCAAGTCTATGGGTCTGGATGGGATTCATCCTAGGGAGCTGAGGGAGCTGGCGGAAGAACTGGCTAAGCCCATCATTTATCACCAGTCCTTGCTAACCAGGGAGGTCCCAGATGACTGGAGGTTGGCCAATGTGATGCCCATCCACAAGAAGGGCTGGAAGGAGGATCTGAGGAATCTTAGGGCTCTCAGCCTGACCTCAGTGCCTGGAAAGATTATGGAGCAGATCATCCTGAGTGCCATCAAGTGGCGTGTAGAAGACAACCAAGGGATCAGGCCCAGCCAACATGGCTTTAGGAAAGGAAGGTCCTGCCTGAAAAATCTCATCTTCTTCTATGGCTGGGAGACCTGCCTAGTGGATGAGGGGAAGGCAGTGGATGTGGTCTACCTCAACTTCAACAAAGTCTTCGACACAGTCTCCCACAGCATTCTCCTGGAAAAGCTAGCTGTCCACAGCTTGGATTGGTGCACCTGTCGCTGGGTTAAAAACTGAACAGATGACTGGGCCCAGACAGTGGTGATGAATGGTGCTGCATTCAGTTGGCGTCCAGTGACCAGTGTTGTCCCCCAGGGATCAGTACTGGGCTCCGTTCTATTCAACAACTTTACTGATGACCTGGATGAGGGGATTGAGTCTACCCTTAGTAAATTTGCAGATGACAACATACTGGGGGGGAGTGTCAATCTGCTGGACGGTAGGAAGAGGCCATAGAAGGGATCTGGATAGGCTGAGTCAATGGGCAGAGGCCAACAGTATGAAATTTAACAAGACCAAGTGCAGAGTCCTACACTTTGGCCACAATAACCTCATGCAGCACTACAGACTGGGGGAAGAGTGGCTGAAGAGCGACACAGCAGAGAGGGACCTGGGAGTACTGGTTGACAATCAATTGAACATGAGCCAACAGTGTACCCAGGTGGCTCAGAAAGGCCAATGGCATCCTGGCCTGTATCAGGAATAGTGTGGTCAGCAGGAGGATGTAATTCTTCCCTTGTACTCAGCACTGATAAGGCCTCACCTCGAGTACTGTGTACAGTTCTGGGCCCTTCACTTCAAGAAGGATATTGAGGTGCTGGAGCGGGTCCAGAGGAGAGCAATGAAGCTGGTGAAGGGACTAGAGGGAAAGTCTTATAATGAGAAGCTAAGGGAGCTGGGGATGTTTAGCCTGGAGAAGAGACTCGGGGGGAACATATCACTCTCTAAAACTACCTGAAGGGAAGTTGTAGTCAGATGGGGGTTGGGCTCTTCTCCCAGGAAACTAGTGACGAGAGGGCATAGCCTGAAGCTGTGCCAAGAGAGGTTTAGGCTGGATGTTAGAAAGAACTTTTTCATGGAGAGGGTGATCAGGCATTCGAATGGACTGCCCAGGTAGGTGGTGGAGTCACCATGCCCGGAGGTGTTTAAGGTAAGTCTGGATGTGGCACTTAGTGCCATGGTGTATTGGCAAAGGGGGAGGGGGAAGGTGAAGGAACTGGGAACAAAAGCTGAGCCCGAGAAGAAGGAAGAGGTGGGGCGAAGGTGTATTGATTTTAAGATCTGGTTGTATCTCCCATTGTTCTACTCTGATTTTGGTAACAAATTAAAATTGTTTTGGTTTTTTATTCCTTATGATGAGTCTGTCTTTTGCCTGTGACCGATTTTAAGTGGTGAGAAGCCCTCCCAGTCCTTATTTTGACTAGCCCTTTTTTGGGGCATCATGGTGCTCAGTTATGCACTGGGCCTAAACCATGACACATGGTCTAGCCAGTACAGTAGTTTTAGGTCATAGACTTGATAATCTCAGAGGTCTTTTCCAGCCTGAATAATTCTGTGATTCTGTGATCCTATGCGATGTCTGTTTATTTTACTATTGTCTTTTGGATAGAAAGCTTTTACTCTTGCTTAAACTGAAAGCAAAGAGCATACTATAACCTGAGAGTGGATATTTTAATAGGGCTTTCAACTCTTCATATATATTCAGCACTTTGGTTCCTCCAGGCTTTATTCTTAATTGATATTTAGTCTGAAACTGCTAATTATTTTGAATTTTAGCAAGGAGAGAGGCGTCATAGAGGGCAAAACTTAATACTGTTTTCCTTATCATACAATTAGCAAATAATTTCTGTTCTCTGATTTCTGTTCTTTTCGTATATTCTCTTATTTTCTTTACTTGCAATAACTCGATGTGTAAGGCACTTGATGCTGCTTTTAACTTTGGGGCTAAAAGAGTGTATCTCTTCTTAACTGGTAAGAGACACAGGGCTTAATGCAACACTCATTACATAGTCGCTCTGATTTCAGTAAATTTTGGGACATGCTTTAAGTGAGCTATACATTCCTGATTAACTCAGGAAATTAGCCCCAAAACTCCAATACAAGACATGACCTCATCCTTATAACGAGGATTGAATAATTTGTTTCAGTAATTGCTATAATGGCAAAAAGCCAAGGAGGACACGAAAGAATCTTGTCTGTTATTTTTATCAACCTAGGAATAATTTATGCTTTGTACATTGTACAAAGTGATGCTTCTAAGCATCACTTAAAAACTATGCCTAAGTTGCTAAATATGATCTCTGCAATAGACAGACAACTCTCACTAAAAATAGTGAGTGTAGTCTATGTGTGTCTGAATTTAAAATTTCTTCTAGACAATATTGTTTTGTAGGTTTTTTTCCAGTGCACCCTCTCTCAAATTCTTACCCTTCTTTCTTAGACTCATGGTATTCTAAATGTTAAGCAATAGGCCAAAAAATAATTTAAAAAATATGGCTTGAGTAAGAATTGGGTAGCTGCATCCAATTCACTTGAAAACCTTCACTGCACTCTGTTGCATCCAGCATAAGGAAGACAGAGACTTTTCTCATTTATGGTTATTGACAAACAAATATTTAACAATTGCAGTTAACCTATGTATTTATAAAAACCTCCATAGTCTTAGTTTTTGTAATGGCTTTCATACCTAGGAAAAATAGTTAAATTTAATGTTGGAAAACTAGAAACATAAATTCAGTTTTATTGTTGAAATCAATTCACATCAGAAACACTGGATCATGAAAACTGAGAGAGTGTTTTCGATACATATTTTCGGTTCGTAATCACGGTCGGACACACTTTAACCACAAATATTTTTTGAGAAACTAGACATTAGGACTAATGACATTTTATAAAAGTAATTGACAATTATCTTAATGAGAAAGAAAACTGTTTTGCCTTTAATTAAATAGAGCAAGTTCCTTGTTTTTATAATGTTTTGTAACTCACATATGGATCTCAATATTTCATCTACTCTTGAATGTGCACATTATACATTCATATATTTAACAGAATCAAGTAATACCTAAAGAGAAAAAAGTTTTAAATTTATGGAATCACATAAAAAGCAATAAAAAGGAAAGTACAGAGATGTTCAAAATTATTTATGATGTAGGGACAGCAAACAAAATCAGCTCCTCTAATAACGTGATGTGGTAGTCTATAAAACTGAAAGGTAACCCCTTTCAAGGTAATAGAAAGGAAATAAGTTTACACAGTTTATTACTAGCTGGATATAATTTGTTCCACAAGTTATCTTTTAGGTCAGAGCTCAATAGGATTTGAAACAACCTAATATATTCACGGACAACAAAAATATCTATGCTTACAATAGAAAAGTCACAAAGTCAACGTAAATTGAAGCTATAAACACTAGGCCACACTTCAAACATTAGACATGTGGGATAAAGAAAAGCTTCCTCATTGTCTTAGTCCATAATTGTACATTATTGTTTCTTCCCTATATGACAATGTTGTATGATTATTGTCAGAAACACAGGTGGGTGGACTCAACGGTTTCCTTGCTGTCCTGGACTAAGTATTATTGCAGAAGTGATCCCTCCTGAATGTAAGACCAGTGAAGTTAAGACCATTTCAATAGATATTAAAATATCTGTTCATGGGTGCTTTAATGCATAAAATGAGTGCTTATATGTAAAACGTGTACTTCATGTCTAAAAATCCACTGCCTCTCAGTCCTTCTACACACATGATTCTTTTGGTGGATCATTCACTAAAAGACCATCAAGAACATTCGAAGATGAGGCTTTCATTTTCCTTAAAATTAAATGTTATTTATATTAAACAGGAATCTTTAGGCTTAAAACGTGGCAGAGAGAGAAGAGAAAAAAATTCTTCACAGTTCAGGGAGTGTGGACAGACTGTGTCCTTTCCTATCAATAACATTGACATCAAGTTTTACTTTTTCTTTTTTCTTCCTTCTCATTTCTCTAGTCCATGTGAGCTCAGGTCAGGCCAGGCTGAAACTTCCAAAATGCTCAGCCATTTAGGGTAATTCTGATGGTGTGTACACATAGCAATGGCTGGTATAAAATACTGTGTAAGTCAGCATGCCAAAAAGTAATTGGTGGCAGTATTCCAGAAAGAATTACATTCACTGAATAGCTGTTAATAAGTTTTTTACTCAGGGGTACTTTTTCTCTCTTATTCTCTGTGTTAGCAACCCTAACAACAGAACTCTCCCTCATGAATTAGTGAAATAGACTAGATAAAACAATATAAATGGAACATATAAAGATTTCTATTAAATGATACCAAGCTTAAAGACTTTCCCTAATGCCCTCATCCATTATACTACAGCACTTCAGATACCCAAAGGATGCAGAGGTTTTGCTGAATAATATAAGAAATACATATGTATATATGTTTACCCATGTATGTACTTGCATACATAAAAGAAGAAAGCTGTTTCTTCTCTGTTAACACAGAGAAGAAATTCATATATTCAGGAAGCAATCATGTACGAAGTAACAGTACAGAATTACCGAAGACCCTGTTCTCTAATTGCAGTGTGGGCAAAGAAGCCAGTTATGTTATGGACAGTAGCATGTAGTTCACATGAAGAGTATGGATTTTAGGAATTTTGGAAGTCCCCTGTAATTCAGAGTTCTCCTTTTCACACTGAAAATTGCTTATTGGCATTTGTAGTTATCCTCCACACCCTCATCCTAACAACAGTCCTGAACTTTCTTTGTTTCAAATGAACAAAAAGGGATGCAAATCCCATATTTAAATATCTTAATTTGTGAAATCATTATACTCTCCTGACTCCATTAGTCATGAAACACCTACAGGCAGAGTATACTATTACATATGGTAGGACCAACACTACTATAGGTTTCGTTCAGGTTGCTCTGTTAAAATCTATTACACTAACTATTAGTCCTCTGTAAACACTTTTTCTGTAAAACTTGAGTCTGTTCCCAGTGAAACTGCCAAAAGATATCTGGGAGAAACATGTCAGCAAGTACTTAGAAGTAATCCTCACATCTTTCCTCCAGTAATTCATTTTGCAGTACCCTTTCCTGTCTAACTGGAGATGAAAAAATTGCCACCTCTGAGCTGATGAGATTGATTTCTTTTACAGGCAGTATTGTAACTAGTTTATGTAAAATTAAATTGGTGTCACAAAAAATAAACCACACAGTGGCACTGAATAAAGGAACAAAGTCCTTCTTTATACTGATGGCAACTTTTTTTTAAGTAGGGCAGAAATATCAGAAGAATGTTTTCTAATCTGTTGTTTAACACATTCTCATCTATTTGGCTGGCAGTGTAAATAGTGTGTTGTGTTATAGCTAAATGGTTTAAATTATTAAGGCTTATTTTATGCTAATCTAAACTTACTACAAAAATATAGCTATGAAGTTAGTATTTTAGATATAGGTATTCTTTATTTTCTTCTAGAAGATGATTTGCTTTGTAAGAAGAAGTGCATGGACCAAGAAGTCTTTTTGGACTGTTGGGAGAAATGGAGAAGACTGAATAAAAAGTGTCAGCAAATTAATCTGTGTATCATATCAGAGCTTGCTAGATTTCTGTCTCCATATAGCTTTCTGACTTGATACACAAATATTCCCACTTAGACACATCATCACTTTTTTCAATAATTTTCTCAAGAAATTATCCAGCTATAGCACAAATACTAAGAAATATACGTAGCATGGATCACAAAGAAATGTTAAGCTCTTTGTTTTGGTGAATCTTTTTGTTTAATACTGTAATCACTTCATTATTTGAGGAAAGTCAGAGAAGATTTTTGGAGTTCAATGTCTATGTGTGTCTGTATGTTCATTCTATTTAGAGAACTTAGGAAAGAAGAGAAAGATCATTTTTAGACTCTTGGGGGAAATGGAGAAAACTGGTCAAAAAGTGTTAGTAAATTTACATGTGCATACCTTTTTTTATGAAAGCTCTATTTTACTATAACTACTGTATAAAATCAAGAGGGCAGGGAAAAATAAGTTATGCTTTGTTTGTGACATTGGCTTTAGTCTGATTTTCATTTAAATGAACTTTCCTTAAGTGTTTGTGGAAAGAAATATGAGGAAGAAGAAAGACTCTTCAGAACTGCTTGAACCACTTGAGCACCTTACTTGGCTACAGAATGAGACTTCAGCTTCCCCCGTCAAGTTGTGCTACTACAGCTTCTTTGTATGATGATGTAGTGTACTGGGGTCTATTATTTGGTGGTTAAGAATGGGATGTAAATGAAACCGTGTATGTTTACATGGCCTTCAGCTCTGTCTGGTTTAAATAGAACTAATTATTTTTAAGTTGTTTTGACAAGGTCTATGAAACATTCCCCTTTAAAGAAATTTGGTGAAGTGTTAGAAGTGTGCTGCATACTCTAATAACAAATAAAGGTGGGTTCCTAATAAATGAAAAGGTGTCAAAAATTGCAGGAACTTCATGTGTGCAAAATCCCTCCATGGATTTGGGTGTCCTAAATTCTTAGCAAATGGAGATAAAGTTAAATTATTTTTTAATAAAAACAGAAACCTATAATATCTGGTTCCTGTTTGGCACATGGATCAGTATATATTTGTGCTTTTTGCTAGGATTTTATTATAACCCTGACATCCACTAAAAAGAGTCAAGCATATTTTTCTTACAGACTGTATTAAAGAAACATTTAAGCCTTGAAGAAATTCAGTGACCTTTTCTATAGTCTAACTAATGGCAACTGGAATGTGACACTATGGGTTGGCCGCAGTTTGTGGTTCTGTCTATGGTTTCCTTGAAGATCTTCTGCAGGTTGCTTCCTTGCCCTTTGTCATCAGTGGTATAAATGTGATGTATCTATTCCTTCATTTCCTTGGCTGTTATTATTAGTGTGAAAAAAAAAGTTTCAGAAGTACTGAAACAAACTTTCACCATTTCTGCCACATTTTCCTAATTTTGGCTAAACCTTGCTGGATAATTCAGCTTCACTTAAGGGACTTCTTGAAGCCCTCCATTTTGTCTGACACATTTCTGGAGAATAAATAATAGTCTGAAACACAACATTAGCTCTCTTCTTATTTGCTTAAGTGCAACAGTCCAAAATTAAGCAATGGAACAAGAGATTGTTCTGGGGGTTATCTGATACAAACTGAGAACCACTGCAAGTCTTGTGGAAAAACTCTGTGAGATTTAAAATAAAAATTCTAGAAGGAAACAGTCCGAGACTTGGTAAAAGATCCAATGCTAAATGAATATTAGCTTTTTTTCTTTGTTGCAAACAAGTGAATAGTCCTGAAGAAAGACTGCTTGATGTCTAGTGGTTGATATTGGCTGACCCATGGTTATATTTGCAAACTATTCTGGTTTATAAATTCTTACTGTACTATCTTTTATTATTTGAAATTTAGACATTCTGTGTTTGGCACTTAACATCAGCAGCAGCTGAGGAGCTGTGCACTTAGTCTGAAGATAGCCCAACATCCTTCTCTATGTTTTTTAAAGGATGCTGATAATGAATTTTCGTAACACTAAGATTTCACCTCATTCTTTTTCTTTCCATTTGTAAAGTTTTCTTCTCTGTCATGCTTTATACTCGGTTAGTAAACAAAGACAGAATCAAACTAAGTCTTGAAGATGTCATTTGAGTTTAATCAATGGAAATGAAATCCAAAATGTGAACTAGTCTCTGTTTTCATAATATGTGTCTTCCATTTTAAGGGAAAATATTCTGGAAGAAAGTTACATGGTACTAATACCCTTCCAGACAAATTGCATGCATCACACACTATACCTTAAACTTCTCATTTTTAATCTTCATGTAAGGTAAAATGTAAGCAGAACACAGACATTCCTATTTTAATGCTCACAACCTAGTATTAAAAGAAACTTGAATTCCTGTCAATTCTTGTCCACTCTACAAAAAAACAAATCATTATGGACTACAATGGGCTGCTTTCTACTCAAAAATTTTCCTTTCACACTGGCAGTTCCCTACAATTAAGTGTACGTAAACAGTGTCCATGATGAGTGGTACAGTTTTCAGTCAGAAGCTGTCAATTTTCATCAAATTATAAGGACCAGCAGATGGTGCTATTGCAGATGGCTTGTTTTTTGTTTGGTTTGGTTTTTTTTGTTGGTGGTGGTAATTTGGGGTTTTTTTTAATGAAAACAAGCCATAAGATCTTTAAAAAGTACACATATTGTCAGCCATGATATGGTACTTTTCAAAAACTGTGGATATTCATTCCATATAAGCCTGTATCTCCAATGGCATTATTTTCTTTAAGATATATTATGGTTTTTAGTCATACAAGCAACTTGTTAATACATGGTATGAGGAAATTGTAGTATTTCCCTTGCTGGAATGGAGGGGAAGTACTCAAATAAGAATTAACAGTGTGCTCCTGCAAAGACACGATCCTCTGGTTCCATATGGCCTGAACAAAGCAACTTGAAATCACTGTAATTGGAAGTGTTTAGTTAGATTCTCATGAGGCAAGGGTAAAAGGACATTATGCTTTCAAGCATATAGTGTAAGTCTTCTCTTGATGAACGGGACAGAAGGGAAGTGTCTCAAGACAGGGGCATTAGTGCTTTAAAGCAATGACAGTTTTTTGACAAATGCTGTAATTTATCAAAGGTGCAGAGCTATTTGTAAGTGGGAGCAGAATTTGATGGAGTAGTAAAAAATGGGGAAGAAAAGGAAGAGAAAGTGGACAGAGATTTAAATTTAAAAATATAATAAAAGTTACAATAAAAAAGATGAAGAGAGTCACTTTTCTTGACTGATAAGCCTTTCCTCTTGGAATTTTATTTTCTAAACCAGTTCCCTCATTCAACAGAGATCTGTCAGTGTCTCCATGATCAGGCTGTTGGAATCCAGATACAGAACCTGTAAGAAATGAGTGGTGCAGCTGGCAACACACCCCTGGTTTCAAGATTTATAGCACACTAGAGACTATGAAACACAGGCTTTTAGTTAGCAACCTTTTTACTACTCAGTTGATTGTGCCCAAAAAAAGGATGGAAGAATCAGAGGGAGATACTAAGTGGCCATGCAATTTGAGAAATAAAATATCAGTGTCATGTATAAGTGGTTTAATTTTATTTTGTGTTTTTTTTGTTCGGTTTGTGGTGGTTTTTTTTTCTTTTTTGTTCTGAAAACCATAATCTTCACAGAAAAAAACAGTGAAAAGGAGGGCATTTAGCACACAGGGATTAAGCATATAAAAATTGCAGCATGACAGTCAGGCACAATGGTCCTTCAGTGTAATGTAGGAATCAAAGTATCTCACTGTTCACTTTCAAAGGATGTTGGCCAGCCATCTGTTTTCCAATCCCTTTCTGGCATTGTAAAACTCAAAAGTAATTATTTTAAAACTTCAATTGTTAAAGTCATCCAGAGTATTCCAGAGATGTAAAGACAGTGATATTTAACACAGATCTGCAGTATGTCATGATCACGCCATACCGAGTAAGTGTAGGGGTAAGAATGAAAGTGTGGACTCTGCTGCTCTGGATACTGCTGAAACACTTCTGTCTGAGAAGAAACTTGTGGAGAAGTGCTTTGCATCTTCTAACACAATGCTATAGATCACATGTAAAGACGTTGTCAGAATCAATATTAACGCAGATCTCTCCACTCCAGAAAAACTGTTACATTTGCAGGTGTCCCAGAGAACACCACCTAGGTTGTGTCCACTGTCTAGGCCTATATGTACGTCAGTAAGTTTTGCTACCTTACATTTCCTACCTTTTATATGTCCACATGCTGCACAGTGCAAATCTGGTTATCATGCTCATATTCTTTCTTACTTTCTTCCAGGAAAACATATTTTCTGGATCCTGAGGTATTTTGGGATTTTAAGTCTGCATTCCTTAACAGGTTTTTCTCACTATATCCTTAGTGTGGCTTCTGTGCAGAAAGATCTTGCTTTGGGAAAGACCTTGTGGTGATCTAGATCTTATGAAGGCCAATACTTCTGGCAATTTTGCATGCTTCAGTGTCTTTAGAGGAGTGCCTTGTCTGAGAGATGACAGTTGGACATAGACAGAGTGATCTTCAATAAGGGCGTTTATTAGAGTTGGCTGTCAAGCTGTTAGACTAAAATACACTTTAAAAAAATCACTAAGTGGTGTGCTATGAAAAAAATATTTTTATTGTTTGTGCAGCCTGAGTTATAAATTTTAGTCATATGTGCAGTACCGTTGACAGTTCCTTGAGACAAAAACCAGGATAATGTTTTAACATATATCATTACGTATTGCCTGGATAATATTTTAACACATATCAGTACATATTGCATAACTTTTTTATTGCATGAAAAAAGGCAAGTAAAAGCAATGAAACTCAATCACTCCATAAAAAAACAAATGTAGAACCATGCAACATATTAGTCTGATGACAAAAATATTTGAAATATTTTTACTAACATTTAAAAGACCTCTGAAAAGCAACAAAGGTATTTATCATTGTGCTAAAAAAATTTGTTGATGAATTAAAAATTATGGGAAATATTGAAAAATGTTTTCCTTGAAAAAAAAAAAATCAGTGTGAGGAGAGTACAAGCTGTTTATAAAGGCTTTAGCCCTCAAAGAATTGCCATACTCTATTTTATTCTCCACTTGTCCAGCATGCAGTTGTTAAAGACATGGTTTGTATTGTTTACTGTCCTAGAAAATATGTATGGAAGCACAAAGAGTGAATATTACCAGTAGTGTATTGGAAACGAGAATTTAGGGACAGTTTATACAATCATCTGCACTTTTTTGCAGATGCATGGTGTCCTAAGGCAGTGTTCCCTCTGTTTCTTTCAGTCCTCTGCTCCTTCTGCCTCAGGTCTTCTGCTTTCTCCCCAATGTCGGATCCTTCCAGTTCCTCATTGCTCACCCACAGTTTTCTTTTCGTGCTTCCTGATCTGAGTCAGTCTTCAAATCCCTGTGAAAGGTTTCTGAAAAAGACATTGGTCAAGAAAGATAACATGATTGTTTGAGGGGACAAAATAATGATGAAAGCCATCCACATTTCTATTTCTCCTCCACACTTGATCCTCTATAAAGATTCTTCTACTGATATGTAGAAGATCAAAGTTTTTTTCTTCCTTTTACTTTGACAGTGTTGTGAATGTGCAGGGATTGTAGCCTGTGTGGTCATCTTAGTTCCTAGGTAAAGAGAGAGATGCTTGTAAGAGGAGTGCAAAGCTATGGGCATTTTGGTAGGGAACAGTTAAAGGAACTTATTACAGATGATGTGGTTAAGGCCATAATTTTTACTCCTGAGAGTGTTAAAAGAGTTTTTATGGCTCTGCTCCTAACTGCACACAGAAATGGTCTCCATGGATTTCACTGTATATTGGAAAGTATCTTGGGCAAAAGAATTGCGTGGTTTTTGATTATTTTTATTTGCTCCCAAGAGTAGCTGCTAGACTGTCAAGGGAATTTGTCTATAGACCAACAGGCTCCCTGATGCAGGACCTGGGGATGTTTCTGCTGCTTAGCAACACAAGCCAAAACACAACTCCCTTTTGCTACCCTAGCCTCTATGCCAACTGTGTTATCTTTAACGCTTTCTCAGCATGTTCATGAATGTTTATCTGTGACCAGCATACTGTAATTAATGTAATACACTTGGATATTTATTTTTAGAAGAAGCACAGTATTGGTTCATCAAAATACAGAGTTTTAGTTAGACAAACATGAATTTACTCTTGTGCTTTAGTTCATGGTGGTAAGGCATAGCTTTGCTGACAGGGATGCAGCTGGCATATTACTGTTTCTAGTTCCAGTATTCAACAGTGACTCCAAAGTTGTCCAAAGCTGTATGCAAAACATACGTCTAAATAATAAATAGAATAATAAATGGTGAACATGAATAATATAAATAGGAGAGCTTTTGAAAAGAAAATGGTTCTTTTAGGAGTCCTGTAAGAAGTCCTTCTGCCCTTAAAAAATGGCGTAATACTGACCTCAGGCTGAACAAAAAGTCACTGACATGAAAATGCAAGCCCTACTACATTCACCAAAACTTTTTCTCCATCATCCCTAAGACCTTTTTGCTGCTGTTTCTTTCTATTCTATATACAATGGCTGAACCACTTCAGCCTCTCTCCCTTTCTCTTCTCCTTCAGGTACATCGATACAGCTGCTCTTCTTTGTTCGAAATAAGACACACAGATCAGAAGTCAAGGTTACTCTGACCTTCTATGTCATGCAAATCTCTTTTGAAAGGTTAAGTCCCTGAAGCAGTTCTAGATTTTCTTTTTTTCAGCCTTCATTTTATGTAAGGTTTGGCATATTTCTTTACCTTTGCCATTTATTAATAACTTGCTTTTCAGCCTCATAATAATCCTAATTTACAACATCTTTTGCAGTGACTACTGTGTCTGCAGTTGCCCCATGATTAATCATACCTGCCAATAAAGTCTTTATTGGGTTTGGCAGAAATAGAAGGACTAGTTGTTTTCTTTTTCTTAGGCAATGATACATGCACTTAGTAAGCACATGCTACTGTACAAGTAAGGAAGGTCATGTTTTCATAATGTTGAAGGTGAAGGAAAAAGGAAAAATAAGAATTAAACTCATGGTCCTTGCAACCTTTAGGAAGTCAGTGCAGAGCTAGACTCTGAATAGTCATTGAACAGACATTATTATGTGATTGCAAGAACAGCAGAAACCAACACAATGTTGTAATCATGCTTGATTTGTCCTTGTTGGATGTCATCCTTTTGCATGACAGAGGCAGTTTTATTTTGTGACTGAAAGGCTTGGATGCACATAGGTGGATTGCATTATGTGGAGCCACATTCTAGGCTACAGCTACAAAAATCAAGTTCTGTCAAAAATCGTGAAGCACAGAGCAGGGCTGCAACAGACATAGTCACAGCACTTGTAATATGTGCCTTTAAAACTGTAGTTCATAACTGTGCACAGAGCAGCCTCCCAGTCCGAGGGTCTCACTCCCCTTACAATCATTCTCAAAACTTCCATTGGAGCTAAATTGGGCCCTTGAGGTAAGAGCGCTTTGTAAAAAAGTGTTGAAAATCAGAGGCATCCCTTCAGCAGTCTTGCACTCTGTACAGTTCTTTCTTTTCTTTTCTTAATGGTCCTCAACTACTCCTGAATAGCATTCATTGAAAGTACAAGGAAGAAAAAAAAAGTGAAACTACAGCAATTCTCTAAAACTTGTTTATTGAATGTCAAACTGAGAGCAGTTATTGACCCAGGGGGATTGCGATTTATTCAGGGTGGTAAGTAATTATAGAAGTGACATTAGATCATCACTTACACTCACAGTATAGTCATGAATGACAATGTCAGCTAAAATAAGGAAAAATGAGAAAGAGCCCACAGTTTATAATATTCCTGAGAAGCATTGCACAGAGTGTAAGTAAATGAGGGTTGTCTGGTCTAGTAGCTGCTTGTTTCCATTAGAAATTACCACCTGCTATTCTCAGTGGCAGTTAACACTAATACAAGAATCCCTGAGCCAAAGCAATAAAGTAACAGCGAATGTTGTTTTCTGTTTTCTATCTTTGCAGTTAGGTAACAGACAGAAGAAATTACAGAAGAGATCTCTTAAACAGAAAGCTTTGGTACTCAGCAAGTGTATTTTATTTTACTTGTACTTTATTTTTACTTTATTGGGAAAATGTGTAATAGAATTTTGTAAAACTTAAAGTACTTGCTTAAATTTGTACAAATTATTCATTTACAGGTCAATTATCAGTCCCCTTTGCATGTTTTCTACATGACGCTTTCCAGATTAGATTCCACCATATGGAAACTCATGTGCTAGAAAGATCAGAACTCCTCAAATTAGAAATACTTACCGGTCTGTGCTATCAATGTGATTTCATTGCCTTATACAGCTCTGCAAGTAAAACTGAATATCCAACCTAGAAACTTTCAGTAGAAAAATATCTTTCTAATAGTGTTCAAGACAAACAATGGGGCTTTTGATGTAACATAGAAGCTTTGCAAACAGGAAGAATGAAGGAAATTCTTGGAGGCTCTCAGAAGACAATCGTCGATGTGGTCTTCCACTACATAAGACTTCCACTACATATAGACTATAATAATCTATAAAAGACTATTTTTACAAATATATTGCTAGGAACCCATACCAGGGGTTTAGTGGACCCTAGCAGCTGAAAGATCAATTAACATAATGTTCTCACAATGAGAACAGCTGAGAATTGGAATACAGTGTCCAAAGGAATCTCCCTGTTGCAAATATTCAAGACTCAGTTTGATAAGACCCTGAATAAGGCCTTGCTTTCAGTAGAAGGTTGTTGCAGATTATCTCCAGAGGTCTCTTCCAACCTAGATTTTTCCATGAATCACTGTTCCTATGATTCCTTTGTTTTAAATGGATATGAAAATGTTTAGAACGTAGTCTTCTTAAGACAATTAAACCTGCAAGTCAAAGGTTACAGTATTTTAGCTTGTTTCTGCACATATCCTTGTTCTGTAACAGGAGTCATGGGCTTCATAGGTTCACAAGCACAACTGAAGTTATCTGCAAGGAATTTTTCTAGCAGCTCAGGAAAGGGTCACAGCAGTGGAAGCACTAATGAAAACTGGCATGTGAAATAACCAAGTATTTGCACCACAGTGATATAAGAAAAGAAACTATAGGGTACTTTCTTGGTGTTTTTGTTCAGCCAGTGTTTCCCTAAACTGCTTTATACCCTCAAGCAAAATAAAAAAAATTAAAAGATATGTTTATGTATTTAAAAAGAAGGGAAGAAGGAGGGAAATGGCTGACCAAAGGAGAAGGAACAAGGTTTATGAAATGTGTGGGAAGCTGAAACTCTGCTTCTGTTTTCAGTCTGATCATCAGACACCTGTATGCCTTCTTAAATGCAAATACATTACAGGTTATCAACAGCTATTAACGTCCAAACCAGCAACTAAGAATGCTAGATCCTTGTCTGGTTGGTATTTAGGCAAAAATCTACACCTAGCCACAGTGTATTTAGCTTATTGTATACATTTCAGCCCAAATAACTACTTTTTGTTGTTAATAGATTTAATTTCTTTCATTGATAAAATGTCTAAGACTATAAAGTATTGCAAGAGTATAATGTGTAAATTTTGCCCAAATGCTGTTTTGTTTAAAAGGGGAACATTCAGACTCTTCTTATACTTTAGTCCAACATTGTTTCTATGGTTCCAAATGTTGCTCATTACACTGAAATAAAGGAGAGAAAAATTATGAGACAATTTGGAGGACTATTAAAGCCTAGGTTCGATCCATCCTCAATGATCATCTGATTTGTGTATCTGATCCCAGGGAATAATAATTGTTAGATGCAAAATTTACCATAACACACCAAAAACAAATACAGTGTTGTAGCAGACTTCGGAATTACTGTTTCTGACAACTGAAGTATCCAAGAATCAAGGCATGTATACTCAGAGATTTAGATCAAAGCTCTCATATAGTCCCAAAACTTTGCTTAACACCTAGAAAAAGAGATATAGCATTTCTGCTACAATGTAACTGGAAAACAGGTTAGGAAGCAAAGTATCTACATTACAGCATAATTCTGACGCCTATTATTTCATCTGCCTCACACAATGCTACAGTAAAACTGATCTGTGTGCAAAGCTGGTGGAAAAATATGCGTTTATTTTAATGGACTTAGGATTTTCCATCCTCATTCACAACAGTAACTTAAGCACATAAGAACCATTGAGAATTGTACATCTTGCAGGAATTACAGTGTTTTTTAGATGGTATATGCTCAATGACAAATACCTGAAGTCTCAAATTCTCCTTTTCTGACCAATGCAGGCTAGGAAGGAAGTCCATTACTTTCAGCAAAGTTAAGGAAGAATAAAACACTTCTCTTACAATATTTTTTTTCTTCAAGAAGAAAAGCAATAAAATCAAAGCGTAAAAGTCAACATTGTTTTCTGTTTGGAATAAGAGGAATAAGGTTATGTTCTGGAGCAGGCTGGTGTCTAAAATATTAATGTATGTCTATTTCCTGACAAGCACTGCTAACATGAGCAAATCACCATTCCTGCTAGGAACAGAGATAATCTTTGCAAATAGAGTTCACATCTGGACATAAATATTTCAGTACAGGAGTTATTTCATACACATAGTCCTATAGCAGCAAGCACAGATGAGCATTTGAAGATTTCTCTCTGAATTCATCATTTCTGTTAATCTTAAATCAAATGGACTTTAATAGTTGAGTAGCTATATAGAAATGAATGAAGGAACTAACTTTTATTTAATCTCCATTTCTCAGCTAAATATGCTTTGGTTAATAAGTTCAGACAAAAGATGTATATTTTTGAATTAATTTAATGGAAAGATAAAGTTTTAACCTATGGTGTGCAAGGTTCATGGATTCCTATGAAGTCAAAGGCAACTAAGAAAGCAATTTAAGAGATGTAAGTTTTGATGCAATTGTTATGGATAACCTAAATGTTTAAAGAAGTCTACCTTTCTATTGGAAAGTTAGTACTGAAAAAAGATGAATGAAATTGGCTCATGTTCTGTTGCAGTGTGTCTGATCAAAATTCCTTTCTTCATCAGCCTGTAGAACATTCTTGTTATAAACTTTAAGAGTGCAAGAGAGAAAATGGTCATTCTGTGCCACACCTTCCTTTAAAAGGAGCAAGTGCCAGCAGAACAGTAGTCCAGCTAATGACAGTATCATGATCACTTGTGCTCTATGTAGCTATGGGCCTATGTGAATATTATTTTAGGTCATAATTTCAGTTGTAGTGTACCTGCCATATTTTACCTGGTATAAGAATGGTATGAAATTAGACATGCATTTCCCAATAGTTTGGCATACAGATCACACCTACTGCTGTACTTTGTACTTTGACAGGTAGCTCTATTATTCAGTGTCAAAGGCAAGCTACCTTGTAGAAATCCTACTTTCTAATATGTTTGCACAGCTACACTGTAGTAAAAAAAAATCATTCTTTTTTTCCCCATAAAAAGTCAAAGTGTTGGAGGGATCTTATGTTTTGTTTAGGACTGAGGAGGTGCTTATTCTCTTTGCCTTCTGAAAGGTGAATGTGATCATACTTGTAGGTAAAAATTGTGGCTTAAAAGTTCTGTTTTGTTTGATTCCATGACAGAGAATGTCATGACTAATTTAATTAAAACATATCACATATGCTATGATAACTATACAGAGTTATCTAGAGCTCTGAAAGCTTCAAGGACTGCACAGACTTTTTACAGTAAAGTATATTGCATTGTCAAGATTCATTGGAAGTTAAGTATCTTTAAAAAAACAAAAACATGTTCCCAGCCTACCTTTAACCACACAATTGTCTTCTGCAATGTATAAACACAGAGAAGTAACAACTGGAGGAATTCGCTTCAATGTAATATGAAACTTGCTCTGCAAATAACAGTTTATAAAGCTTATCTGAAGAACCAATCTGATTTTATACTAATTTGTAACTTCAGAACAGTGAATAGTGATGTGTCATGGACACTAAATGGCTCATTGTTGTCCTAAAATGTTTGTATTTGCCCCAGTAAGTCTACCAGGTGTCTAAACAGGCTTCTGACACCTTCTTTGAAGTCTTTTTTGTTGTTGTTTGCTTTCAGAAGCTTTGACCTTAAAAATATTGGTACTGTCATGCCTGTTAGATCATTAGAAATTTCCAAAAGATATACATACAAATGTGAAATATTATCAAGTGTGGGATTGTTCTAGGGAGGCTATTGCATAACCAAAATAAAATTCATTCCATTGCATTCATATATGTTTTTCTATGTCCAGCATTTAGCCTCTGACTGAAAACAGGCTGTACACAGGACTCAAGAGATGTCATAAAGTTTTATTTATTTTTCTATTTTTTTACCTATATAATCAAGAAAATCATGAGTTTAGCCATCCTACAAGTTTTATTGTAAAATTCAGAGGATGAGATCCTAAAGTCTGGAATTCTTTTCTTTTTTTTTTATTTGTTTGTTTGTTTAAAACCTCATTGCTTTCAAGATTATTTCAGTGATTTTTTGAATCCAAGACCTAAATGAAACCTTAAGGAAATTTCCATAAGAAATACAAATAAACAAATTCTTGTAGTTTTCTTATTATACTCAAGAAAATATGAGCTTAACAGTTTTTTATATTGCCAGGTTGTATTTTTTCTGTCTAATCCAAAATATTTTTCTCCTCTATAGCCATATTGCTAATTGTTTTTTTTAAGATCTATCATAGCCAGAAAATATGTGCTTTGACATATCTATATTCCTTCTTAATTATCTGCTTTCACTGTCTGCAGATAACCAATTCTGTTTTTCTTCAGCTTTTGTAAAAGACCTTTTAGAAATGACATTTTGGTGCTAATGAGTCAACAAAGAGAAAAATGTCTGGGACTCTCAAAATACTGTTTCCAAACAAGCTAATAACACTGAAGAAAATCTTATCAGATTAAAAGTACATTAGAGGACAGCTAAAATTATGTTTCTGACTTGTCTTTCAAAGAATTCTAGATACATAAGGGAAAATCATATTAGCTGGCTCTGAGTCTGCACTCAATACAGGAGGAAAAGGCATTTCTCTATTTTGCATTATACAGACTGTTAACAGTGGGGACATAATTTTTCATTTATAGTTCCATCTTATACATATGAACCCATGAGATACAAGAGGATGTTTCTTGAATATGTCTTGGCTTTCTGGACCATAGTGCAGGAGTGTCAATCCCACATTGTTTTGTTTTGTTTTATTTTGTTTTGTTTTGTTAAAAAAAACCAAACAAAACACAAAAAAACTACAAAATCATTCTTGCTTGTCCTCAATTTTGCCCTCTTTTCTCATCTCCCAAAAAAACCCCATGACATTTGAAAATAGTGCTGTTTTTTGTTTTTAAAAATTGCCTTACTTACTGAACCCTCAGCGTTTATGTCTTCTGATTTTTCTCCACACCAGGAGCTCTGAACCTTACTGATGTCTTCTTCTTTAAAAATAAATGACCACTTAACTCCAAGAATTTAGAAGGACCCATGGGCACTGTCCCTCTCTCAGCAGTGGAGTGAAAGCAAGGCAACAGCTCCCCATGGAGGGAGATAAAAGACTCCCTTCTCTCTTCACCCCACTGCTCAGTAGGCAGCAAGCTCTCATTGATAGGAGAGTGGGAGCCAACCAGTAAAGGTCATTGTCATTGTGAGTAGATTTTACCAGACCTTCTTCTTAATTTTTTTTTTTAGGGCAAAATCATATCAGTACGACATATTCCAGAATCACAGTATCACAAAATCACAGAATGGTAGGGGTTGGATGAGACCTCTGAAGATCATCCAGTCCAACTCCCCTGCTAAAGCAGATTCACCTAGAGCACGTTGCACAGGGTGGGTGCTTCATAACACCAGAGAAGGAGATTCCACAACCTCTCTGGGAAACCTGGTCCAGTGCTCTGTCACGCTCAGTGTAAAGAACTTTTTCCTCATGTTGAGCTTATTGTCCCTTGTCCTGTCTCTGGGACAACATTGGAAAGAGTCTGATCCCCTCCTCTTGACACTCACTCTTCAGATATTTATAAGCATTGATAAGATCCCCGCTCTGTCTTCTCTTTTCCGAGCTAAGCAGACCCAGGTGTCTCAGCCTTTTCTTGTAAGAGATATGCTCCAGTCCCATAATCATCTTTGCAGCCCTCATCTGGACTCTCTCTGGTAGTTCCTTGTCCTGCTTGAACTGGGGAGCCCAGAACTGGACAGATTATTCCAGGTGTGGCCCCAGCAGGGCAGAGTAGAGGAGCAGGTTAATCTTCAAGCACTGATCACGCTCTTCTTAATGCCCCCTAGGATGCCATTGGCTTTCTTGGCCACAAGGGTACTTTGGTAGCTCATGGCTAACTTGCTGTCCACCAGGATTCCCAGGTCCTTCTCCACAGAGGTGTTTTCCAGCAGGTTAACCCTAACTTCTTATGGAATTATTCCTTCCTAGATGCAGGACCTTACACTTGTCTTTGTTGAACTTTATTACATTCCTCTCTGCTCAACTCTCCAGCCTTTCCAGATCTCACTGAATGGCAACACAGCCTTATCAGTCACTCCTCAGAAGTTTAGTATCATCAGAAAACTTGCTGACGGTGCACTCTGTCCCTTAAACCGGATCATTGATTAATATATTGCACAAGACTGGACCCAGTACTAACCTATAGGGAACATAGCCAGCCACGGGTCTCCAACTAGACTCTGTGCTGCTGTTCATAACCCTCTGAGCTCTACTATTCAACCAGTTCTCAGTCCACCTCACTCATGTAACCCACACATCCTAAGCTTACCTATGAGGATGTTATGGGAGACAGTATCAAAACATCCACTGCTCACTCCTCATCTACCCTGCCAGTCATGGAATCATAGAAGGCTTTCAGATTGGTCAAGCATGATTTTCCTTTGGTTAGCAGAATCCCCTGGGAGGCAGTTCTGAAGGGCAAAGGAGTCCAGGAAGATTGGACACTCTTCAGCGCAGGAACAGGCCGTCCCCATGTGTCGGAAAACAAGCCGGCGGGGAAGAAGACCGGCCTGGCTGAACAGACAGCTCTGGCTGGAGCTCAGGAAAAAGAAGAGAGTTTATGATCTTTGGAAGAAGGGACAGGCAACTCAGAAGGAGTGCAAGGCTACCGTAAGGCTGTGCAGGGAGAAA
>NW_010189065.1:10360-22516 GCF_000695765.1 Mesitornis unicolor | reverse complement strand
CTTTGCCGCTCTGGCTTAGGTCAAAGAACCTGATTTAATGAAAGAATACTTCACCTCACCTAAATTTAGGGTACTGAGACACAGATGCTAAGCCTTAACTGCCACTGCCACTGTTTTTGTAGTCAGCAGAAATGGACCCAGCCACCTCCAGAGGGTGACTCTATCTCTATACAGAATGAGCCCCATAAGCCAGCTCTAAGCAAGCAAGAACAGGATTAATCTCATTAAATATTATTTTCTCAAGTATTTGTGTCTACATCTAAAGCCTCCATGGATACTTCATATATTCATCATGGAGCTAGCCAACATGCTTGATACATAGTTTTTCTAGTTCTTTATTTAATCTTAAACTGGAAATCTGCATTTTCTCATCTGGCCTGTACAGTAATATCTACCAGCCATATTTACTGAATCTCCACTTCATACATAAAGAATTAACATTTCATGAGATAGATCTTCTCCCTACAGAATGGGGTAACTGAAAAAAGTATTTTATTTTTTACAACCAAAACTGTGGTCTCTTGATACAAAGCAGTTGGAAAATTAAAGTGTAATGGATGTGATTTCCAGCATTAACAACTCTGAGAAATTTCATGTTTACAACAGCAATTAAACAGTGCTAAAAATGCTTCAAGCAAAGGCTAGGAACTACATACTTCCACATTTCCAAGAGTGACCAAGCCATCTCACAGTTTGTTGTTCACTTTCTTTCTATTCAAACTTGGATTCTTTCCCCAAAAAGACATGTTTACAAAAGGATGGAGATTTCTCCCTTCCTTACACCTTGCCTATATACAGTGAGAAGCATAGAAGTGAGTTTCAACACAATTATCAAGACAGGCCAGAGCTCTAAGATATAAAAACATTGATTACCATCCCCTTTTCCACTTCTCCTGATAACCTTCATTATAGTTGACTCCTTAGGGAAATTTGACAAAGTTGACAATTGAAAAAGAGTTTTATTTAAATTTGTTGGAGAGGTTTTCCTTACATTCCATGTTAATACTCTCCTCTTTCTGCTATTTTTATAACAGTACACTGGTGCATCAGCTGAAGCTGACCTAGGAGTTTCCATGATATAAACACAGCCCCTTGTGTGTAGCAGTGAGTTTTATTTATAGTGACAGGATACTCTTTGTGCTTTTTTCAATTTCTGTGTTACACACACAGATTTATTTACAAGTGGAAATACAACAGTGACTACCCTTTGCTGCTGACAGCAGATGAGCTCTGCACTTTATTTAACTGACTTTATGTCAGCTTCAATTTCTTGACTGCTTGCAGTGCAAGTTCTGTTGGTCCTTCCAAAGTATCCTTTGATCTTGCTCTGTTTGGTTTCCTGCTTTACCCCTTGGGCCTACGGTTTGCTGCAGGACTCCTTCCCTCCACCCCCCACCTCCTTCCTTTGTGTCTTGAAAGAAAACAAGTACACTTTCACATGCATTATTTTACAGACTCCTATGATCATAGAGGAAGGAGAAATAAGCTCTTCCATTACACTATGCACCACTGGAGCTCTGCCTGTGCAGTCATACCAATAGTAAATAACATTTCATATTTTATGTTTTTAACAGAAGAGACCAAGACTTCACTTTTCTTTACAAAAAGAGGAGAGATCTAACATTCTGTTGTGTCACTTAATTCTTGAACACCAGGCAAAACCAAATGAGAATTATGGGTACTGAATTCACATTGGTTTGTCTATATTCTGGAATAAAGGACTGACTTCCACATTGCAGGCAAACTTTGGATCTTGGGGCTGTTCTCTTTCCTATCTCATGAGTCATGAGAAATGAGAATTGCCCTCGTTCTGTGCTGTCTGGTTAAATTTTGGCATGTTCCTTTACCTTCTCCTAATGCAGGTTAATGGAGTACAGCCTGTAAATGTTTTGTGGTTTGTGCTGATCATGAAAAATCCTTAATCAATCAATATTCTCTGGTTACGTCTTCCATGTTCTTTTGTTCCCTATGTATGGTACGAAGGTGATGTAAAATTATTTAACTAGAATTCAAACAGAGGCTCTGGTAATAGAAGTGCCAGAAATGGTATGAGAAAATTATTCTTTTAGGTTTTGGGTCCTCACTAACCAGAAAAAAAAACAAACAAGTTTGTACATTTCAGTCCCCCCAGAAATAACCAAAGTAATTTCCTCATCTTACAGAAAGAAGAATCCAGAAACGCAAACTCACAAATAACTTTAATCACACAAGAAGTTTAGACATATTTTGGGGATACTTTCCAGCAAGTTGAAGCATCTAACTTTCTAAATAACTCTTGTCTGAGTTTCTCTACAGTTATTTAATGGGCAAATAAAGCCCATTGTGTCCATCTTTTGGGACCTCTCTTTGAGTTCAACTGCATATTTAAACATGGAATGTAAGTAAGAAAAACTAAATGTTCACTTTAAAATAAACAGATTGGAGAACTTGACTTTTAATTCTTTGAGCAGGGACATATTTAACAATGTAGATGTATGGCCTGTAATAAACCCCATCCTCTGCTTACCAGCAATGGCTTTGGCACCTCAACTCCTTCCACACACAGCAGAGCTGTCTGTGACCTTACAGCTCTGTGCAGAGACTGGTTTTAGTGCTATGTCAAGCCAGTGTTTGAACTATGCATGAACAAATGAAAAGGATTATATATACTGGAACTGATGATTGGATGTGAAACCAAAGCCAACGCTCATTCATTAAAGCCAAAAGTAGGGAAGAAGTGATTTAGATTTGTCTTGCAATATTAGATCAGTGGCTTACACAAAATAAATAAAGGTTCTGCATCTAGTCCTCAGGGGCTATCTATGTGTATCATAAAACTATAAAACACTGTGTCAACCTCAATAGACATGCTAAAAACTCACTCTCATTTTTTCAGCACTCACTGACATTGTATGTCTATTTAAAAAAAAAAAAGAATTCTATTAGAAGATAAGTTGCCTATAGAGGACAAGACAGACTGAGTTACACGAATGTTTCCTTTTATAGCTTGAGGTATATCCCAGCCATGCCTTGACACCCTTCTCTTTTCTTCGAATCCTCCATAAAAGAAAACCCAGGTAGAGGGATGGAAATAAGCTGCAGAAGGACTCATCTCGGTTCTTTAACCTGCATAATTGGAGTATCAGGTCTGCTAGGAACATCGCAGAGCTCAGCATGTGTTGGGAACTATTTGCGTTATGGAAATTTGGGAGTTCTCAGACATTCCACAAATTAAATCACTATGATGTAAGCAATCACTGAGTGATGTCTTGGCAGCGTATAAAAACATATTTGGAGAAGACAGTCAGATAATGAGATAAATAATAGAAGCTGCATCTATGTACCACAGAAATTAAGAAGTCCTAAGGAGGTGTGGTTTGAAACCACAAAACCCATGTTCTTTTTCTGTTTTAAGCCAATGACCAAACTAAAGTTGTCTTAAAGATTCATCATTCCTTAAACTTGGCAACTTTTCAGTCCATGCCGAAATGAATCCCTTATAATAGCATATAATGCTTTTTCTTTTTCATGCTTTAATCAATTCTTAAGGAACATGTCAAAGTAGGATACAATTGTCAGTTCATGTGTTAATGCAATGATACGGGGAAGCCGTACAGTACTCACATTTAATCAAAATTTAATCAACTGTAATAAAAGTGAACTGGATATGTAAAGATAAAGTAGAATTTCACATCTGTATTCCAAAGATGTTCTACATCTCCAAGAAGTCAGAATCCAATCTACCTGCTTTTCTGTACTTAATTATTGAATTGTGAGTTTCTTCTAACCAGGAAAACTCTTTCTTACAGCAACTGCAAAACTAGGAAACTTTCTTACAGCAACCACTTCCAAAGCCCAAAGCTCGAGCTTGAACAGCATGAGCTAACAGTCTTATAAGGTAGTATGACCTGCCTTTACATGATGGCCAACAATGTGCCTGGAGCTCATATGGAAACCCCTTAGCGTCTTTGAATAACCTTAATTAGTTACGGGCAGCAGGTTGACTGTAGGCTGTCAGATTTTTTGGTACAGGTTACAAAACATGACTGGGAATCTGAGAAGGTCCTTGGACTATTGTACTGTTTTGGCTATAGTCCACTACTGAGTACCTATTCAAACCACAGCCATACTTTGAACTGCAGTGTAGACATTCTCCATATACTGAAGTATCCGTAATTGCTGTTGTCTTCTCTATGATCCCAGGTCAAATGTCTCCTTTGCTACTTTTCCAGCTCCCAGATACATCCATTCTTGCCTATGCAGTGCTTCCTACTCATATTACCTTATTTCCAAAAACAATAAAAAAGTTTCACTTTCTGAAATATTGCTAAATTTTCACATCTAGTTCACATAGCATCACCAGAGAAGATCTGATCCTCCAGAGTAAATGTAAATTCAACTTACCTGTACTTAATGTGACCAATTTTCTTACAAAATCTTGTGTCGCAACTTCAGTAGCTCCATTAACCTGCAAATCATATAAACAAGAACAGTTCATTTTTTGTTCAGAGCTCTGTGTCACCAGGAGCAGTTTGCACAACAGACACACTGTCTTCCTTTCAGGTATTTTCAGTCTTTGTCTGAGAACTTAGGCAAAACATTTTTTATCTTTATAAATAAAACAACTCCTTCCAAAAGGCTGAACTCACGTGATTTCACTTTCATGGTCTTTGCAGTCCTTCATGATGCATCTTACAAAGTCACATCGCATTCTGCAGACTCTTATGCAGGTTTTTTTTTTCTGTTCATATATTTCATGTATTGGTATTGGTTTATGTTATTTTCTTGTTGCCAAAACTTGAATTTTTGTCTTGATATTTCCTTTAGCTTGATAGATTTTAATGGCTTTTTCTAAGTTTAAGTCAGAGTGCTCTAGGACTCTTGTCTCACTTTCAGTCTTTGATTTCTACTGTAATCTGATCTCCCATCGGAGAGCCATTGAACTCTCTGAAATTATTCCAACCACTCATGCATTTTTGCCTCAGCTCTGTTACAAGAGATCCAAAGTTTTTCTCCAAAGTTTAAAAATTCTTCTGTGAAACCAGTCTCTTTCAAAAGTTATATTCTTTCCAAGATCAAAAAAGTCTTCAAATTTCTTTAGTTCTTTCTGAGAGGTAGCTTATACTTCTTCGTTCATGTGTAGAATATTCAATGAATTTCCACTAGTGTTGGAATTTATCGCTGCTATTCTTTGTCCTCTGTTCACCTCCTTTTGTTCTACTTTTTAGCTTCTAGGTGCAGTTACCTATTTGCTACCCTACTTTATGTAAATTGTAGATTTCTTAAGTGGTAATTAGTACAGAGTAATCACCACTAACAATTCTGAATAAAACCATGTAATCTATGCAAAATAACAGGTGAACTAATGTATCAGCCTGTTAGCCTTGAATGGGTCTTGTGAGAGACAGGAACTTGTATATATAACTCTGTTTGCCAGCCCAGCAAGCCTTCAAAAATAATCAGAATGCTAAACAAATATAAAGTTCCAGTTTCAGTCCTTGAAGGGCAAAATGCTCTTTCACATCTAAGTGTTGTTATCCTTATGAGATCTTAAAACAAGAATGCATGAGCAGAACTAGGCACTTAGACGTTCATGCAAAAGCAAGACCACAAGGCATCAACATAGTTTGACAGACACATAAAGTCATTGTTCTACTCTATTTTGTGTTGTTATGCCCTGTGTTGAACTATTGTTTTCAAGAAAACTGTGAGTCCAAGGGATAGCAAGAAGAATGATCACAAGTCTAAAAACCATGACTATGACGAAAAATGAGAAGATACAGAGTTGTTTGTCTTTAAAAAAGAAGATGACTGAGAGGAATGTGGTCACAGTCTCCAAGTACCTGAAAAGCTGTTGTGAAGAGGAAAGGGAAGCTTTGTTCTCCATATCCACGGAGTAGAAAGAACAGGTTTAAGATTCAGTAAGATTAGATTTCTGAACAGAAGAGACTGAAGTAATATTGATTGTGGCTTAGTCAAGCTGTGGAGACCCCATCACCGGAGATTTTTAAGAATAGATTAGATAGGTGACGTAAGTATCTGTTAAGAAAAGTATATTTTATTTTGTCTTAAGAGATGGAAGTATATCCTTACTTTTTAATGGTTTTTTGACTTTTGAAAATGTTCTCTTTTTTTTTTTTCTTGCTGGCAGATATTTACATGTTTCAAGGTTTCATCTGCACCTGTGATACTATGATCCCACTTCAGAGTGACAGGTAGATGGTGCCCTCCAACTCTCCCGTGAGTGATCTTTTTGTCTGGCTAATATATCTAAAGAAACTACAGAAATCTGTGTTTGATTCCTAGCAGAATGATTTTTCAATACAGGGGAGTCCAGGATTTCTGGAATGAAGAAAGTTACATCCATGCCTTCCTTCCTTGCTGTGACTTGTACATTGGCCCTACTGAAGGATGTGAGAATAGAAGCTGTTCCAACATTTGGATGGATTTCAAGGTTGCCATGCATAAACAATGCAGAGGGAATGTGTACATTACAGCTTCAGTACTATGGGTCCCTATGTTGTCTTTTACACTGGCTGCTCAGAAATCATGGTGATGAATGCAGCATGAATGCTGAGAAAGATTGTTCCCAGGCTTCACATAGTCTTTCTGCATGTGAACGGATGCCTGATTTTTCTGCTCCAAATTTGATTAGAATAATTCCCTTTTCTCAAAATAACTCAGTCACTTCATTGCCATTAAAGCAGGCACTTCACAGTGTTTCCACTGGACCCACCATGTGGTGGTGGCTTGGTTGCTGCAATGTGCAGCAGCGCTTGAAGTCTTGCTGACCGCGTTCCTTTTATCCCTGAACATCAACGCTGATTTGCACCAAACTTTCCCATTGCCCTTAGAAGAGGTGAAGGCAACAGCATCCCATGCTGAATCCAACTGCTCTTATTCAGGATGTGAAAGTGCTGTTTTGTAATAAACAGAGAACCCCTCACTAACATTTCCAACTCACCATACAGCTTGGCACTTTCAATATGTATTTAAAACAACAAACCAAGACAAGCAAGTGCCTTTCCCAGAAATTGCCAACGTATGCTCCAAGATCTCTTGCATTTTGCATTGTGTCAGTCTGTGTCAGAGGTTTCAGGAAAGGTAATATAGAAGATGAATGGAAGTCTATCATCACAGTGCCAAGATGAAAAAGTGACAGCTCATAATGAAAAGAAAAATAGTTTCCATTTTGGGCCTCTGTAAGTAAGAAAGTGACAGAGCCATGGGAGCTGTGAGACTGAAAAATGGTCCCTTTGACAGACATGCCTGTAAGTGAAAGTGCATGGGGTATAATGCTAGCCATAATATAGGGAATAATGATTATTTTAGGGATCACATGATTTTGAATAAATCCTTGACTACTCCATAGAAAATGGAACTGAAAGAAAACTGGGAAAAACTGTAGTTTCATTTATGGAATAAATGACCTAAGGATGTGTTTTTGTCTCTGCATCTGTGATTGAAGCCTGTGAAATTACTTCAGATATACACAGGGTAACCAAAATGAGAATCAAGAGCTTCCTGTAAACCTGAAATGGGATGCATTCTTCATTTTTTAGAAAGGGTAAAAAACCAATGCTGTAAAAGAAGGATCGAGCTGGTGAAGGTGAAGATTCTGGTCATAAAATCTTTCATAAAGCTTCTTTTTATTAAAACCACATATGACATTTGCTTTCAGGTGAGGTGAGATAAGAAATCTTTCCTATTTTCAGAATTGCCAACTAAAGCAATATCTATAGAGGCAAGTCATACGCATGTAACTTAAAGCTTAGATTAAAAGTGGTGCAAAGTGCTCTATGATATTCTTATTTTCAGTTTAAATGAGTGTTTAAAGTCAGCTTAAAGTAACTTGAGATTGTTAAGTCCATGTATATCAACATAAGGCTTTGTGTAGGTTTAAATGCATCTGGTTTAGAACTGACTTCAGTTAAACCAGTGTGACATCCCCTGATAGACAAGGCCTGGGGGCAATATTCACCCCTGTGCAGAGGACCAGTAATATCAAGCTTGAAAGGGAATTACATGGTGTGTGAATTCCACCTTAAAGCATATTTAAAATAGTTTTCCCTGCATGGCTTCTTTCTTCACTAGCTATCCTCAGGAGGAAAGGTTAATAAGGATAATACTTTCTCCTTCCACATGAGTGTCTGTTCCAGGATCTTAGTGAATTTTGAAGTTCTTAGAAAAGCATTTATAGACTTTTATGAGACACTGCATACATTTCTTTTTGTGGGCTCTTTCAGAAAAGTAAAATGCTAATGAGGAAATGGAAAAAGAGTAGATAGAATTGTTTCTTGGGTTTTCTTTTGTGATTTCGGTTTCTTTTTTTAAATTTTTTTTTCCATACAAGGAAACAGAGAAACTGAGGATCCAGTTTGAAGCCTGCTAAGAATTTTTTGTGCTCATCATGTGCATTGTCATCTTCATGTCAAAATTAGAACCACACTGCCCATCTTTCATCAGTTAAAATCAGTGAGACAACTGTATTAATTTCAAACGGAATAAAATTAAGGTCTAAGTAGATTGCTGAAAGCCACACCAAGCACAGTTCACTGTGTGAGGATTAGAAGTTAACTCTCTGCCATCACCACAGTTGCCTTTCTAGCTTTAAGAGACTTTTAACAAAGCTAAACAAGGAAGGAGTGTACATACTACCATATAGCATTGGAAGAATTTAAACTTTAAGTACAAAAAGGAATTTTGAGCTACTCAAAGAGACTGTAACTAGGACAAATGGGATGATTTTAAGGAAAGAAAAGGCTGACGGTTAGGGAAAAAAGCCTTTCCTAGCAGTGAGGACTATTAAACTGTAGAATAGTCTCCCAAGGGAAGTGGTGAAAGCCTAGTTTCTTGAGTCATTTAAAACTGGACTAGACAAAGCACTCTGGAATATACTCCAGGGAGCAATCCTGCCTTGGCAAAGGGATGCACAAAATAACCTAATAGATCTCTCCCGTCTTTCCTTCCTTTGATTCTCCTATTTCATAAACCTCTGTGATTGAATGGCGAACAGAAAACTTTAACCCCCTTTTCAGAAACAGAAAGCATGTTTGACAAGACACTGTGAGAGGAAAATCCTTTAGCAAAGAACAGAAAAAGCTTCATTCTCCATAGCAAGTTATCAGCTTTTCTCTGTCCAGGGTGAAGAACTGTAAAGGATGGTTCAAGACTGCCTACTGGAAGGCTGCCATTTGCAGCACAAGTTGATGTTTTGTTTCTTAATTTCCCTAAAAACCCCAGTGGTTCAGATACTACTCAGTGTTATAGGTTTATTTTCTTTTTTCATTTTCTTTGTTGTTTGGTTGGGTTTTTTTTAACTTTCAAAAGGATGCAACTAAATATCTGATAACTGAATGACTGTCTTTTTAAACTAGAATTGACAGGTTAATCTCAGCAGGTTGGGCTCGGATTACCTTATATCCCTGCCCAGACTTGCATTGAGAAGAAACTACCAGCCTCACCTTTGCAGGACCCAGGCACTGAATCAATGTTAGGAGCCAGGAGACGTTATGCTCCACTATTCCCTTTTTCCCTCCAGCAGGTGGGGAAGCAATGGCCTTGGCTTCTGCCTTGCAAGACATCAGCCAAGGGTGCGGAGCAGGTGCAGGTGACACTGTAATCTGCTGCTATTAAAACCCTATTTTTGTTACACCTCCCAGACCAAGAGGTAAGTGAGTGGATTTGCAGGAAGGGAGGAAGAGAAGCCAGGCTCTGAAAAATATTTCAGAGGAGGTCAGAATTCCACGTAGCTATTCAGGAAGACTGAAGAGTCACCTTCCTGGCCCAGTGTAAGAGATGCACATGTGTTCTGCTGCTGTTGCTGCTGCTCTGGGCCCCACAGTGGAAAGCTTGATACAAAGATCAAGACAGCTCTCCAAGCCTAGAGAAGGCAGCTGACATGAAAAAAACTCTGGTAGTAAAAATGGCTAGAAGTGGGCCACCAAGTTGGGACACAAACAAATATATTTATTGCACCAGAATGCATTGCTTCTTTTTGTTTGCCTTTAACCTTATCTGGGGCTTCTGGTTTGAGCTTTTCCCTGCATAAGAAATTAGGGCATACATTGAATTTACACATATCTACATTCAGATGGCATGAACATAAAAGTGTCCATTCTCAATCAGATAGAGGATCCTTCTAGCTCAGTATCAGATGACAGAGGATGATGGGATAGGATAATAGGGTGATATGAGATAACTGAAGATTCCTGGAAACAAGTAAAGAAATACAATAAGTATCTATTGACATTTTCTCAGAGAACCTCCTGAGATTTCCTGTTCAATTTGTAGAATTATTTTTAGAATCACAGAATCATAGGATATCTCAAGTTGGAAGGGAACCATAAGGGAGGTTGATCTCTTCTCCTAAGTAACAAGCGATAGGATGAGAAAGAATGGTCTCAAGTTGTGCCGCAAGTGGTTTAGTTTGGATATTAGGAAAAATGTCTTCACTGAAAGGGTTATCAGGCATTGGAACAGTCTGCCTAGGGAAGCGGTGTAGTCACCATCCTTGAAGGCATTTAAAAGGCAGGTAGATGAGGTACTTAGAGACATGGTTTTGCAGTGAACAGATTATGGTTCGACTTGATGATCTTAAAGGTCTTTTCCAAGCAAATGATTATATGAGTCTAGGATAAGGATCATCAAATCGAACTCCCTGCTCCTCACTGGACTACCTAAAACTAAACCCTATGACTAGAGTGTCATCCCAGTGCTTCTTGAACACTGACAGGCATTTCCAACACTTTTTGGAAAACAGAAAGTTTTCCAATAACTCTTTGAAACCTTGAAAAAATTTAACAGCCATAGTATCCTTGGGCAAGGAGTTCTAGAAATCAGATGCATGACGTATGTACAACCACCTCTTTCTGGACTGTTTGAAGATGCTAGTTGAAAGCTTCTTTTGATTCTTCCCTCCCATTTCTTGCACAGCAAATCATGTGATGATGGATACAACAGTATGTCAGCTGTAACTACCTCAAATTGCATAATTTCTTATTTATGAACTGAAAAGTGCTTAAATCTGCAATTGCAAAAATGGTCTTTTTTGGGAGAGGATTCTGTAGTTTATGGCACCCATGACTAAAATAAAGTTAAAAATCCCAGTTCTATCCACATTTGCAGATGCACCTGTCACAAAAGGATGTAACTGAGGAAGGAGTAATTTTAATTTTTGAGATGCCAGAGGAAAGTATCTAAGTGCTCAGAAATCACTCATAGCTTAGGCCTTGGCTTATTTGGGAAGACAATCAGGGTTGTAATTGAAAACATCTTAATCTGGATTTTAAAAATATATAAATTTGGAATTATTGCTTTTTACTTTACAAGAAGAAAGACTGAAGGATAAGTCTCATTCCTTTTAATCTGGGTGGACATTGGTGACTTTGGACCACAGTTGGACTGCTTGAGCCTTTGTAGTTGACAGGACATGATGTAGTCCTCAGCAGCTCAGCAAAACCTCTATATTGGAAATATTTTGATTGAAACAGAAATGTTTTCTCAAGAGGAATATCAATTCTGAGTGCATTATCAGTGTCATCACTGGGATATGATTGCACTGACTTTTCATTTCATTATTATTTAAAAATACTAAATTATAGAGTCAAAGATGCCATTCTTCAGCCTCACTGTTTGAGAAGCGTGCACTGTAGCTAGTTCTTTGTTGATCCTTGCTGTTCTGACAAAACGCAACAAATCTGCTGCACTCTGTTCATAAAGATTAGTGAAATGCTGCCCAGAACCAGAGCTGGTAATTTACCAGGAACCTGAGCATTGCATTGGGTTTGCACAGTGTGTGCATCTGTTACAGAAACCTAGACATCTTTTTGTCTTCAAAGCTCTTTGCAAATATTGAACCATATTGAATATTTCTTCAGGAAAAAAAACATGGGGAAAATTCACTGAGATTGGTATGTTATGGCTGCTTTGTGTTTGGGCAGTATGATTGATGATTTCCAAGTTTGAAGAAAAACTAATATTACACTTTTTTTTTTTCCCCAAATTCACCCAAATTATTGAAAGCATTTGGTAAGATCACAGAGAGAGAAGTGCATTTAAAGCAAGATTAGATAACTCAGAAAGCCATGCTTTTCAACTGTAGAGTCAGTTTCCGAAATGCATTTTGCCATTCTCAACACAGAGATACGTCTGTAGACATCACAGTTTGGAATCTCC
>NW_010189065.1:3451-10329 GCF_000695765.1 Mesitornis unicolor | reverse complement strand
AATGCCGAGATCTTTCAGTTCTGAGACTGCTGTCAGCTTCTGTCTCCCCAGATTTTCTGTGATTCTTTGTAACCACTCTCTAAAAGATTGGCCAGGTCCTGCAGTCTTGGAAATCTAAAGCCATTTCCCAGGGAAGAGGAGGCTACCAAGACAAACTCTGAATTCGCTGTGTGACTGTTGCTGACTGAGGAGCAGCATGCTGGACATCTCCAGCCCATGTGTTCTGGAAGAAAATCACTGTTCCTAAACCTTGCGGTAGAAAATAGATTCCATGCCACTTGTGGCAGCTGCAGTTCGTATGGACGATTGGTTAGAATGGATAAAAACAGATTTCCCAAACCAACTGTATTCAATGCAACATATTTTTCATATGTTTAATGGAACAGAAATTTTTATTTTAAGAGGCATTTATGAGCACACTAGCTCTCTGCCTAGGGAGTGGAGACCTGGTAGGGGGTAGAGCTAGCAGGTGTAAGAATAAAATTAGTTTTATCATAAAACTGGAAAGGAACTGAGTTTTTCTCTCCCTATTTTTGCCCTTAACCACTGATGAAACACAGTTATTAGGCAGAAAAGATCCTCCTGTGCACAGCTACATCACAGTTTAACCCTTTTCTGGGGAGTGCAGGCAAAAGCACTCTACTTCAGTGGTTGGCACAAGTAACTCAACATTGTTGGCATCGCAGCCTTTGGTTTAAGCCAACACCATTAAAAAGGACAATTCTTCATTATCAGCCCTGGAAGCTTCCTCTGTACCGATCGGTGCTTCAGAGAGTGAGCATTTAGCACTTCTGCAGTCAAGCCTTGCCATCCCTCAGCACAGGAGATGAGGCACTGACTCCTCTGTCCCCATAGACTGGTTCTCATTTAGTTTAAAGAAGGATTTACCCTGTTACTTGTGTTGATATCACCAATAACTCTATAAAGTCCCCACACATGCCCTTTTCCCTTTCTTTGACTGAAGGGAATATGCACCAGAGACTAAAAAAAGTCTGAAAATGGCTTTGCTCTCACCATGTTCCTCTTCTTCTATACTGTGAAGAAGAAGGAAGTTAGCAGAGATTTCATCTTAGTCTAGATTCAGACCTTTCCTCAGATGTCTTCACACATCACCTGTTAATGTCTCCTTGCAACCCTAGAGGATGTATTCACAGAGCATGAACGCTTCCTCTTTTTCCTTTTTTTTTTTTCCTGAGAATATAGCTAGTTGAGGTCTGTTTGTTCATATTGCAAGGAGGCTAAACAGCAAATTTCCATGTAAAATGAAGCCCAGCTTTAAATACCACCTTGTAAGCACTCCCAATATAATATTCAGACTTATTGCAACTATTCTGGCCCAAAGTATCAGGCATGGGAAAGGGGAAAAAAGAGACGAGAGTCCTTTCTAAGGCTGAAGTTCAGGTTGGAGTAGAGAAAAATGGCTTTCTTTCTAAATTCAATTAATTTTACGTGCAAAAAAAATACACAACCCCATACAGAAAAATGGAGAAACCATTTCCAACCAAATAGGAAAATAAACACATCGAGAGTAGGGAAAATGATGCCTCCCAGCAAGAGGAGTAGGAAGGAGGAAGATGAGTAAAGCTCCCTGAAAATAAAAGAGCACATAGAAATAGAGAGTTGTAGGAGATGGATAAATAAACAATAAGGTTACAAGTTCACAAGCCCACCCGGCAGGCACTATTAGGACTTTAATTTGCTACAATCACCAGTGTGTGTGGTGTGTGTTTACTTCAAGGCGAAGGAAGTCGATTTTCTGCTTCTGACTAAATATGCTACCAACATATCATGATGCCTGGCCGAATTCACCAAAGCATGTCCTTGCTGCTCTTCATCGGATTGTGTTCAGAGACAGTTGTGGTACCTGTTAAAATACTTTAATGAATCTGATACTCATGAATGGTGCTGAAATGACAGCCTTGGAAATTGAAGTCTTCTATCAAACTACAGAACTTGCACAGTATGGATGAAAATAGTGCCAACTTCTGCCATGCTACCCTCTCAAAGTGTCTGAAATTTAACCTGGAAAAATGATTTCTGGTGTTAGCAGCACTTCAACCTCAATGCCTGGTCATTTCTTCCTACTTCAGATATAATTGCCAGCAAGTGTATGGATTATCTTGGTGATTTTATACTGCAGACAGGAGCTGGGCAAGACATTTTACACAGAATTATTTCTTATCAGAAAAAACAGTTGCACTGAAATGAGAAGTGGTCTGGGAAAGTACGAAAACTGCAACATTCTCAAAAGGCAGATGCTGAAACAAAATATTTTTTAAATGTATTTCATTTGCATTTCTTTAGAATTCCATTTTGCCATAATTTTGTTATTATTTTCTGTGTAATACGTCTTAAATCATGTACCAGATTTTGCTATTCTTGAGAAGAAGCATTTTATCTTCTCAAATTTAAGCAGTTCAGCGCTTCTAAAATGAGGGAATTCTGAATTTCAATAGCAAAGCCAATTTCAAAATGGGGAATTTTATTTTAACTGAATAATAAGAATATTAAAAAAAATATATTATTTATTTTTTGCCTATCTTTAATCTCTTGTGGAAAGGGAAGACAGCAGCTCTGTTTCTACATGCTCTATGTCAGGCAATAGTAGTGACCTAGGAATCTGGAGGGTAATGGAGACTTTGAGGCAAATTTAAAGTGTAGGTTAAGCTATAGTATTCAATAAAATTTTTGAAATACTGGGGGCCTGGGCCAAGATAGAATGACAATAGTCCAAGTTAGTATTGTAATTTATTTATCTATTATTTATCTACTTTACCTCTGTCCTGAATGCTGAAATCTGAGCCAGCTCTAGTGATGGGAGGGGAAGGAAGAGTTGTGAGAGAAGAGATCTCAATTTCTGCTTTCCAAAGGAGATTACAGGAGGAGAGGAAGAGAGGGTGGAGGAGAGATCCCTCTGGTGTAGTCACAGAGGCGAGGGTAGAGGAGGAGGTTCTGCTGAAAGCAACACAGAATGAGCAATGAGAAAGTTAAGAAGAGTCTGAAAAGACCAGCATGCCAATTGTGCAGCTCTCCCTGTGAAAAAAAACATGATGTCGGCCTAAGTGATAGGTTGAAAAAAAAGAACAGAAGAAATAATCCCTTAAGGAGGTGTCTGAGGGTTGATATAGCAGACCTTTACACAGAAAAACAATGTTCGTGGTGCGTACCAGCTGATAGCTGTTCTCTCTTCTGACCTTTATCTTCAGGTGTGAGGACAGACCTGAAAACTAACTCATGGCTTTTCCATTTGAGAGTTATCTTTCTCTTCCACTTATCACATGCCTGCAAAACAGTACTCAACCACTACCTTCACCAAAGATAAAAGTATTATTGCACCCTCAGTATACTCACTCTCATATAGTTGATTTCTTCAAGCATTCATATCAAATGGTGTATTACACAAGATTTTTTTTATCTTTAGTGAAAACTTGTGGACCTGTCAGACAATATTCCATTATACTGCATTCTGGAATAACCTGTTTCATTAAAAGAGATGCAACTTTCAAACTAGGCATAGATTTTTCCTTATGGATTTCAGAAGGCAAATGACCAGTGAGCAATTAGTTCAATGATAAAAGTGACATAATTTGCCACCACCATGGGTATGACTGGCCATATGTAGTCATTTTAGTTGTGTCAGGTGTCCCATTTGCTCCATTTGCTTCTAGTCCTTCAGTGCCTAGATAAGTCATTGTGTGTACCATAGCTTAGGTATGTTCTGAAAGTGGAAAACAGAGTAACCAAGAAGGCCAAACCTGGAACTGTTTTTATTGCACAGCATTGCTAACTCAGGTGTTCAAAAATAATTTTTTACTTTTACTCCTCCTCAGAAAGAGAGTTTTAAGAGAGCTGTCCTTTTTGTGAGACAGACATGGCTGTCAGTACTATAATATTGTGAGACCCAGCACCATCTGGGAGACTGGATGCTGTGGTCAATTCCTGACTAATCTTTTCAAGTCAACTGTGAATAACTGAAATTCTGTCATTAGGAGCATACCCTGGTTTGTTCTTCCACTATTTCAGGTTTTAATGACTCAGACTTCAAGAGTTTCTTTAGTTAGATCATTAGGTGCAATGGCATCTCAGAAACAAGGTCACAGGTCCTGTATGGCCTGTCTCCTGCCCAAATCCTGTTCTGTGGGAATATACAAAATCAAACTACTAAGAAGGCTTATATTTGGTTTGTTTGGTTGATTTTCTTTTTTTTAATTTCAAGAATTAATGTAAAGCTATTGTTATGAGATCACAAAGAAACTCTTGCATCTTCCTCTGGGCCTGAGGAACAAAGGATCTCTCCTATTCTCCAAAATATTGTTATCAGACAGCTGTACCAATGTTCCTTGTATCCCCAGCCAAGCCAGATTTCTGTCATTCTGTGAAAACATAATAATTGTAATGCAAGAGTTAGACCTTACTGATAAGATTTAATCAACTTAGAAGAGCAACACACATCCTGTAAGGTATGACATAGTCACTCGATGGGGTTGTCTGCCTACAAAAGGTCTTGTCCTGATAATGCACATGAAGTTTCTTACATGATGTGTCTGCTCAGTAGTGGCTAAACTCCCTCAAAACTCGTTCATGTTCTTTCAGGAATTTTCTGATAGGACTGAGGGATGCTGAATGTGTGATTGGCATAGCCTTTGTGTGCCGGATCAGCTCAGCACCCTTCAGGCAGAGGCAGTACCGCTCTTGGGACTGAGATCGTGTCTATAGACACTAACTGATCAGCCTTGCTATCTCCCAAAGGTCCAAACCACATCTGTGTTTTCAGTCATAGTTGTATGCAATGCAAACTGAAAGAAAGCTGAACTCCTGCACCTGCTGCATGGGGTATCCAGAGCTGCTGTGGGCCTCCTGGTTCAGTCAACCGATTCTAATCTACAAAGCTCCTGCCTCAGACTGGTTTCCTCCCAGTTAAACTCTCTTCTGTAGCTCCTGAGCCAGACCAGCGGCTCTGGGGCTCAGCTTTCTCTGTCTCAATTCCTGATCTGTCCCAGCCACACTCACACACTGCCCACCCTGCAGTCCATCAGCTGCTGTGTTCATGTGAGGCTCCTGCAGCCTCTCCTTGAGGATCATCACAGAGTACCATGCAGATGAGCTCTGTTTCAAGATAAATAGAGCTTCTCCTGCTCCTAAATGATGCTCATGTCACTGTCAATAATTTCCCTACTTTGGAGGAGGAGTGACTCCCTCCTCTTTTGAGGACTGGGATTCATTCTCTCCTTCAACTGTAAGGTGATGACAATCTTCAGATTGAGGGTCTCCACAGCATAGCTTTCAGGGACTAGTCAGTGCAAACCCATGCTTAGTGCATCTTTTCTCTATTTTGGAGCTATTTGTAGACTCTCACTCCAATGATCTATAATTGGAGTTGTGCTAGACCTAAATCAAATTCAAAACTAACTAGTAAACAGGTTGTTTTGCACAGGTATTTCATGAATGCAAATATCTATAATTATGTAGAAGTGTGTGAAATTCATACATATTTAAATATGTGGCAATAGAGATCGTGTTGTTCCTTTGAGAAGTCAGGCTATCTGAGAAATGGCTGAGTTAACATTACCTTGTTGTTCAGGAAGGAACTAGATTATTTTGCTGCATTGTTACATTTCTTAAGTTGTCATGGTTGTTTCCTTTTTCCTTTTGTCTGTTGCTTATGGCTGATGAAACCCGTGCAGATCTGAAAAGCTGCAGAACCGCATTGTCGGCATATTCCTTTTGCTGTTTCTCATCTGAAAACAGTACCTTCTGGCACCTGGAAAACCATCACAGATGCAGAACAGGTGATCTTTACAGAATGCTATTCAAAGTGAACAGTCTGCCAGGCCCATAGACAACAAAACACACTGCTGACTCCAGCTGGAGCGAGCGATTACTTTGATAACAAATTAAAACAGGCTCAGAAATTGGAAATGAAGGAGCTATGCAAGGATGAATAAACTCCTCAGATGGTCCCAATTTTGTGCAAGTCTATCCAACACATGTGCTATAAATTGGTGCTCTTCATTAATAGCTACTGTTTAGCCACTAACATCCTTCAAGAGGACGAATCAGGATCTGGCTCCTTGTGCAATGCTAACTTCCATCCTGATTGAGGAGACCATTTTCTCTTAACATGTTCAGAGCGCTTCCTTGGGATCTTAAAAATTCTTTATGTGTCATTTTGCTTCTTGCATATGCAGACAATTGTAATGCTCGATTTAAAAATGTTCATATATTTTCTGTCTATGGGATTTTTACAGCACTGGATAATTCCTGGATGATTACTGTTTTTAATAACCACATAATTACTGTATTAATCAGAACTGTCCTATTGGCTTCTGTGTGACACAGAAGGGCAGAAGCAAGATAGAGACAAAGATTCACCATATTTAAAAGAACCCTACAATATTTTTCGTGTTCACTTTGCAATACGGCTCACATAGAGGTCAAAACACAGGAACAACCTTAGCAGATATCAGCCCAGAAGTACATCAAGCCCAATGTCTTTCAATAGTCAATTTGTAAGAAGTGGAAGAAGGTATGATATGTGAAGCTATCAAAAATGACAGCAATCAAGACAGAGTGTTAATATGGGAGTATTCAGGACTCCAGGACCTTGTGGTGTGAGAGGACACACAGACACAGATCATACCCATCCTTCCCCAGTAATATTCTCAAAAATGCCGAATTGGTTTTAAAATCAGAAATTAAAAGGGAAGGTCAGAAAGTTGCTACAGATCCTGTGAGATGACAATAGATTAGTTGAACAGGATGAAAAGGAGCAAAAGTAGCAAAAAAACAAATATTGCAAAATATGGCTTTTGCATTACTTGGTGCCTTAAGGAAAAACTTTACTAGCGTAGGGTGTACTTCTTGTTGGGTACAATTCT
>NW_010189065.1:0-3420 GCF_000695765.1 Mesitornis unicolor | reverse complement strand
TCTTTCAAAAAATTCTAGAAAAGTAGTTGCATCTACACAGAACAATGCATTAATATATAAACATACCCATGCTTTCTCTATGTGAGGCAATGTTGATATAACAACCTCTTCTCATGCTCACACAGTGCCCAGAGGATGTGAATTAGTGCGAGGTGTAGCACCACTCCTGCTTGCCACCATGCTGCCTGTTCCAGTGCTCTGTCACCCTTACAGTAAAATAGGTACGGTTGAACCTCCTATGCTCCTCCTATGCTCCAGCTTGCTTCAATTTCCCTTTATCCTATCATTGGACATCACAGAGAAGAGCAAGAACCAAGCTCTTCAAGGTCACTTTTGTCATATCCTGAAGAGGGAAGGTGGAGTAGAGGTGGGTGCTGGGCTGAGCATCTCCAGGGAGCAGCAAGGGCAGAAGCAGAGTATGCTCAACCTCCAGACTTACTGAAGCAGCGAGAGTTGACTGCACAACCACCATGTAGGTAAAATAGCTTGAAATTATCAAATGCAGGCCTTAAAGTATTGTCGGTTATGACTAAAAATGTTAAAGGGTCCTCTTTACATGCAAGAATTTAAATGCAACCAGAGTGTTTAATTCTAAGTCACTCCTAAAGACTGAATATGTCAGAGTAAAGATAAATTTCCTTTCTCTTTTTCGTATCTGCTTGAGCCCTTTATATTTCTATATATTTATATTGCCAAGGATACTTGGCAAAGCTTTCTCCCAGCTGCTCATTTTCCTTTACTGTAAGTATACATAAGCAGGTGAGATAATCGGCGTTCAGTATCTGAACCCCAAACCCAACAGTCTTCCTTTTGTAAATATGAACCCTGAAAGGAAGGTTAGTTTCATTAGTAGGATTAGGAAAACATTGCCTGGTTTGGTTTGATCATCCCCTAGTTGGGTCTGATTGTATGAATCTGAAATTGAAAGCGGCATTTTATTATTTTTTTATAACTGACTTTGATGGACAGTTCCTTTTTATAATGTACAAATAATCTTTGTGACCCTGATAAGCAGGTCTGACAATACTCAGCTGAGTAATGTACCAGAACTGAAATTTCCATCTACTCGATGTTTTGCACAGGGCTTTTGATGAAGTCACTGTCACCTGCTATTAACTTAATATCAAGTCTTAATAGGGTCCTTTTCTTTCCATCTTCACGCTGTTGGGGTCCGAATTAATTACTAAGGGAAAAAAAAATTCTTCACATAAATCCTTAAGCTTCACAGGAAGGAAAAAGTTTCCAGTGCTAGCTGAGATCTAATGGCTCATTAGGAATGTCTGTCTCAACTAGACATCAGTGCTGTCCCTCCCCTTTCATGTACCTTTCATAAAGACCCTTGAAAATGTGCTTAACTTTAAGCTGGTGCATAGTTAAGTGCAAAAGGATATCTGATGCATTTGAAGTTAAGCACATGCTTAAGCAATTTGCTCAATCAGAGCCACATCCTGGCAAGAGAAAGCATCTTCTTAATGTTTCTTCATGATTTGGCTCCATCCACAGCCTGCCTAAACACTCTCATCTTTGCTTCGCCTTACAAACAGAAACCGGCAGCTTCAGGGAGATTATCAGGGAGATTGACTCAGAACGGAAGGGCACATGATAATGGAATCAGATTTACCTACAGAAGCTAAAATCTTTATCCTTGGAGACTCTGCATGGGGAAAAGGCATTAACAAATGAAAAAACTTTTCTTCTTAAAAGAAACATAGCTCTAATGGTAGAGATAGCTATATATAAAATATATATATATCAAGTTATAGAATATTATCAACTGTAGTCATTGATTTCACGTGAGCTACTTAACTCTAGAGGGTCTTATTCTGTGAAAAGCTGTGTTTCTGCTAGGGTCAGGCTATTAAAATTATCATTAACAGTAATAGGAAAAGGAAATAATTTTATTTTGCTTGTGGGAAAAGCATAATTAAAATATAAATTTGCATTGCAAAAATATTTTACTATTGTTCCTTCCCTTTCACTCAATGGTCTAATGACCAGGGGTTTAAAGGCAGCTGTAAATAGCTGAAGTATGCTCTAAGCTTTCCTTTTCTGTGCATTTCCAGGTATGTTGTATATCTAAAGAGCAAATGAGTGACAGCCCAGTCTGCAGCCTGTTATGTAGGAATATATGGCAGGTTTCTATTATGAGGTATTTACTGCTCCTCAGTTCTGTGTTTTCTTTGGGGGTATGTTTGAATTACATACTATTTTGCTGTAGAGAGGGATAATTTCACTGAAACTAGTGGAGTTAGGCTTGCTAGCAAACAGACTGAACTTGATAATTTTCTCTCTTATCTTTGTGGTACTATTCATTTGGCATTTTGCAGATGGGGAAATGGAGACATCTCTACACAGAGGGGCTATGTTGAACTCTTTCTCATCACCTTTTTCAACACCCCTTATATTATAGCAAAATAGGAAATTACATGTTTAGAACACTGTCTTTTCTTTGACAAGTAATAGTCTTTTCAGCAAACACTACTGAATCTCAGTCAAGACAGGTAAACAGTTCGCTTCCCATAGAAAGAAGTACCCTGGCCCCTACAACAGTGGCTTCAAATCAGTTTTGAACCTTTGATGCCATGACAGGAGCTACTGGATGTTACTCAAGTGTAAATAAAAGGTATTATGTGTTCCTTTCTATTAGAAAGAGAGCTCCTCAGGAAAAGAGGGTTTGCTATGTAGAGTAGATGACTCCCACATATACTTATTTATTTTTAGGTGCTGCCTATTGGGACATATTCTTTGCTTCTGTACATAAGTTCAATTCTCTCGAAAATCAGCTGCCAAATGCTGAAAAATACTCATACAACAGAAATAAGAGTGCTGCTGACGTGCGGATACAAAGCAGACCCCACAATCCATAAGACTGTAAAGTAGGTATGTTTATTCACGTGTGGGCAGCAAGGGAGATTTTTCTCCAGATCATGCGCGCCGGATGCCACCGCTCACTGAGGTTATATGTGGTATAGTGTTACATAGATATAAGATTTCCCAATACGCCTACACATATGCATGACCTATCCCCGCTTCATATTAAAATTAGTTCCAGGAAGTCATTTCCATAAACTCCTCCTAACTGTGCTTGAGCAGTGCCTTCTGGTGATGATCGTGGAGGGCTCCTCTTCGTGACCTCTAGTAACCTTTGGCTCTTGCGCAGACTCAGTTGTTTTCCGGTTCTTGCCCAATCCAGGGGGTCGGGTTTAGCCGGTTCTTGAGACCACTCTCTGGTTCTTATCAGCAACTCAAGACTTCTTGCTCCACCCAGTCCACACAATTATCAGCACATTTAGTAAGTGATAAGCAATACCATGTTTCCCAAGATTTCTTTAATCCCTTTTTCTCTGCTCTGAATGCAACTTTGTTGGCTTGGGGCAAGGCTGTCATCCTGTATTGGGTTTTCTGTGAGGGCATTTTTGG
>NW_010189064.1:0-7599 GCF_000695765.1 Mesitornis unicolor | reverse complement strand
TGAGGTCCCTTCGAACTCCTAACATTCTGTGGTTCTGTGATCTCTCTGATAACATAAGGCGCAATTAGTCCCACAGCAAACACAGGGTACAGAGAGCAAGTGAGGCCACAGAGGGTACAAAAAGCAAATAACCCAACAGTTGATGTGATGAAAACTTACAGCTGATAGTGCCTGGAAAGGCCTTACTTCTTCCCATGAACACTAAATATTTATTATGAAGTCTGATCTGTGTTTGAAGGCAAGTAGCCAAAAAAATATGAATGTGTGAAACCTTGAAGCAGGGTGTACTGTTTGTGCCAGCTGAACAGCTTGGGAGAGACTGGCATTACACATGTGAAATTCAGAGAATTCAAATCAGTATTTCTTTGCTTTTTTTCCCTTTAGAATAGACTACTTCAGTTGGAAGGGACCTACAATGATTGTCCAGTCCGACTGCCCAACCAATGCAGAGCTGACCGAAAGTTAAAGCATGGTGTTAAGGTCATTGTCCAAATGCCTCTTAAACACTGGCAGGCTTGGGCCATTGACCACCTCTCTAGGAAGCCTTTTCCAGTGTTTGACCACCCTCTTGGTAAGGAAATGCTTCCTGATGTCCAGTCTAAACCTCCCCTGGCACAGCTTTGAACCATTCCCCTGTGTCCTGTCACTGGGTAACAGGGAGAAGGGGTCAGCCCCTCCCTCTCCACTTCCTCTTCTCAGGAAGCTGCAGAGAGCAATGAGGTCACCCCTTAGCCTCCTTTTCTCTAGACTAGACAAACGCAAAGTCCTTAGGTGCTCCTCACAGGTCATTCCTTCCAGCCCTGTCACCAGCTTTGTTGTCTTTCTCTGGATGCATTCTTTCACTTGTCCTTACATTTTGGTAGAGCAGAGAATGGAAAGGACCACTATTGAAAGCAACACACCTGAATATAGCTAGAAAGGGTTTACACTCTGCAGTTTTTAGAAGAAAGTATCTGTTGTTAAGGTCTGCATACAGGTGGCCAGCTCAAAGGCTGAACTAATATCAAAACAATGCGGAAGAGAGCTAAACATTGCAGAGGATGGAAAGAGGAAAGCAGCTGGCCAGCCACACCTGGTACTACACTAATCAAACAGGAACTGGAAAAAAACTACCAGGCATCTCAGAGGGTGATATAGGAGTGTTGGGAACTCCCTTTAGGTGAAACTTCAAAAGATAGGGAGATGCCGGTTTATTGGCTGTCACTAAGGCCAGATCAGCAAAGCTGGGGCCCATGGTGAAAGATTAAATAAAGGGAGGTCATATATTTGGGAAAGGAAAAGGTGTGAAAAGGAATTGCGAGGTAAAACAACTCATGTGGCTGCAGCTGATCAACACAGTCTGGAGCAGGACAATAAACCTGTTTTTATAACCATACCACAGGTATCTGGGTCTACTTCTCTTGTCAGAGGGCTCCAGAGCGTGGAAGATGGACTGAACACTACTTCAACATCAGAGGTCTTAACCAATCTTCCTAACATGCACCCAGCTTCATGAAAATGAAAATAAATAAAATGAAGATTTAGTGCAAGAAGAAGTGTTTAGAAGTAGTACATGTTATTGCAGACTATTGGTGTATGCCTGTTTACACTCTTTTGCCACATTGTCCTTTGTAGCAGCCCTTTGCTGAGCATAGCCACGAAAGTGACGTCTGTGCTCCAGCAACACCTTGGTGTTCTGGTCATTCCCTGTCCTGCTTGTTTCCCTTCATTGATGTACTGCTCAAGGAGGGTTGAGGGATGTCATAGTTTAACCCCAGCCAGCACCTAAGCACCACACAGCTGCTTGCTCACTCCCGTGCTGGTGGGATGTGGGAGAGAATTGGAGGAGTAAAACTGAGAAAACTCATGAGTTGAGGTAAAGACAGTTTAATAGGTAAAATAAAAGCCACACACAAAAGCAAAGCAAAATAAGGAATTAATTCACTGCTTCCCATTATCAGGCAGGTGTTCAGCCACTTCTAGGAAAGCAGGGCTCCATCACTCATAATGATTACTTGGGAAGACAAACACCATCACTCCCAATGTCCCCCCCTCCTTTTTCTTCTCCCAGCTTTATATACTGAACATGACGTCATGTGGTCTGGAATATCCCCTTGGTCATCTGGGGTCAGCTGTTCCAGCTGTGTCCCCTCCCAATTGCTTCTGCACCCCCAGCCTAATCACTAGTGAGGTGGTATGAAAAGCAGAAAAGGCCTTGACTCTTTGTAAGCACTGATCAGCGATAATAAAAGTGACCCCCTGTTACCAACCTGTTTTTAGTACAAATCCAAAACATAGCCCCATACTAGTTACCATGAAGAAAATGAACTCTATCCCAGTCAAAACCAGAACAAGGGACTTGCCAAAACTGGGCATGTTCTGGAGTTGTTTCCCCTTAGTACAGTGGTATGCAGAAGCTTATGTCAGTCTGTCTGGTGTCTGTGCCCTTATCCTCTTTCCACATTTTTGTACTTGACTCCACATTACTCCGTCAAATACTTTTCCTAGTTAACAAACCAGAAATGAAACTTTAGCAATACAGAGAGCTCCTGGGGTGCAGGAAATGATCAGTGTCCACTTAGGCCAGTGGATCATTCTGTTAATTCACCCATGAAGAAAGATTGGGAGAGAAAAAAAACTACTAGATAGAAAAAAAATAAAATTGATGTGCTTGTAGCTGACAGCCAGCTAAGGATAAACCCAGAAGCAAAAAGTCCAGTAGGCTGCAGCCATGCAGTGCAATCCTTTCCCAACCCAGTCAAGTGAAGGATGGTTTGCCAAATCAAACATACAAAAGCTGCAGTTCTGCATATCATGGGCAATTTCCTTGGTGAAGTTTGGCATAGAAGTAAAAAAAGAAAATACCCCCCAACTCCTCTGCCAGCCATACTTGGTATGAGGTGCCACCCAGGGCATCCTGGCCGTGTGGGCTGAGAGGCAATGCTGTGGCTTCCTTCAAGCCTTAGCTGCCCTCAGCTGAGGCTGCGTGAGATGCAGACACAGCATGAAGCCCACTTGGGGAAAACATATCAAAAAGAAAGGCTACAGCCAGGTGGAGGCCTGTAATTGCAACTACAGATCTCCAAACCCTACTCCTGTATCAGGCACCTCCAAAAAGACTCAAACCCCTATTCCATTGTTGGGCCTCCAGGAGCAGCACCAGAGGCTGGGCTTGGCACTTTCCCTTGAGAGGACATCCTCAGGTAGGATACTGTGACAGACTAAGCACCTTGGGTCAAAAGACATACACTTTCTCCAGGAAAAAAGAGAAGAGTCCTGTCCACAGTTCATGCTTCTGTGGTGTGCTCAGGTCCTGTGACCCCCCCCTCCACAGCTATAGCTCCTTCTTGGCTGTGGGGTCAAGCACATGTCCCCACACTCCACAACCCACTGCATGGATGAGGTTTTCATATCAGCTCAGACTCAACCTGGCTGGCACATCTGCTCTTTTGCACACTCCTATCTATGCCTCATCCCTAAATGATCAACTTCTTCTCACAGGCTCTGCACACAGAACATTTTCTCATGTCCTACTTTTACAGGTTAGCACCAAACCAGAAATACATTTAAATTGTTGCATGCAGGAGATACATTTGCTAGATGAGATTTCACTCGACCTAAATTGAGTTAAGCACTGGCCTTATGAGGTGATCACATGGAGGTCATATCATTACAGGTGTGTTTTAGGGTATCAATATAGACCTCCAACTCCTCACAGGCTTGAGGGGATGTCTCCATCCAAAAATCTCTCCCAAATAAGTATAGCAGGATCACATCAGACTTCTAGTCTCTGATAGCCTAGATTTTCCTCATGGTTGCTTCATTTTTTGGAACTTCATCAGCATTCATCCCTAACCTCTGACACCCCGCAGCAGTCAGCTCTTTGACATCACAATGGGGTGATTCCCATTGAGAATGAGAAGTGTCCCAAACAACTAGGTGCCAGAGGCTCACCACAAAGACACTTTTGCATGCCAATGAGTCTTAAAGCAGCCATTCACTCAGTGAACTGAGCAGGGAGAGAGGAAACAAGAAAGGAGATGGTGCAGCAGGAGGCAGTCAGGGGAGAGGCAGGACAAAGGTGAAGGAAGGACTGGGAGGAGAAAAGAGGGGGCAGTCAAGTGGAAAGTAAGGAGGACTTATGGGAGTTATGGACTTATAGCAGTGCTATGGGCGACAGCTGGGATTTTATGAAGCGTATGAAAGAGTGACACGCTTTTCAGGCATCTTGAGTCTTTTCCACTGCTATGTGATAAGGGAAATGCAGCTGCAAGAATGTATATGGCTCAGATAAGGGAGGCTAATAAACATATGGATGAGGTTTAAACCCAGCTAGATCAAAGGAATATATTTGGCTATTCTCACAACAAGGGCTTTATCCTTGCCTCGCTATTTCCCCTCAGATAGGAAATTCATTCTTTAGCCCCAGGGCAATTCAACCTTATTCTCTAGGTCACCAAACAGCACTTGTGAGAGTCTAAAAAGAAAACTAATCTCCTAGTTTACACTTGCTCCCACCACAACCCTGATTTCTCCCTAGTCTCAGCTTCTCACTCCTCAGCATCACCCTCAGTCCTTTATAGCTACACTCACCCCAAGCAGCAGTTACACCCCCTCCACCAGCCCCTGCACCTCTAGAACAGTCCAGGATGCTCCACAGCTCTGGCCCTGGGCTGGGGAAAGGTGCAGCAAGCAGGAGATAAACACTTGAGTCTTACCTTTCTCTGGGAGCAAGACCAGAGCCATTGTGCATATGTGGATGCACTGACCTAGGCTGTTAACACCTTCTGCACCCACCAGCACTGATGAAAGCCACCAGCACTCTCTGTTGCAAAGCTCTCCACAGCTAAATCTGCCAGGACTTGTTTTAACAGGTGTTTTTCCTGTGAGCATTGCTTAGATTTTTGTGATGTCCCTTTTTAGCTAGCCTGTCCCTCTACAGAGGAGAAGCTCTTGCCCTTCAAACCACAGACCTTTCCCCACCCAGCCACTGATTGCTGTTACCTACCCCAGCTGCCTGGCCTCAGTTAAAGGCAGAACTGCCTGACCCCAAAAGGTACACTTTTTTCTTTAAAGGGCTCAACAGATCACTCTGTTCACTCACATTTAATCCAGTAAAGTTAGCAAACATGTTTAGCTAAATGAAAATAACAACATCTTAAAGATAGCATTGAGTGTGGTTTGGGGCAGGATTTGGTCCATTGAGGCATAATAACTCCCCCTTTAAGGGAATATTTACTTTATCTGTTGCACAAAAAGATACAGCTATGTTTACTCTCCATTGGTATTTGCCCGACAGTATTTTCTAGGTTTGAAAACACATCAGACAACACAAAAGAGCTGCCAGATTCTTACTGAGCTGATGATTCCTTTTGTATCCTCATTTTCCTTATCTTGGGATCCAGGCTGTCATCTTTAACTATTTTTAAATGATCTGCCACATCTTATCTCTTTTTAGAACATTTTATCCTTATTCACTCTTCTATCTCTTCCTTATTCACAACATTAAAAGGAAAGAATTGTGATTCTTGTTTGATTAATAGTGTTTTAGCTCATTGCTTCTTAAATTGGGGAAACTCTTGAAAAAACAATTTATATGCAGCCTTCCTATTCTGGTTCTCTGGCGTGAGTATTCTTCTCAGCTACTCAGCTCTTTCCAGATGACTTTTCTTATATGTTGGATGATGAAACCACATGTCCTCCAGTTTGCCTGGAACACATCAGCTGTGTGATGTTGGAGAAGAAGAGCTCCGAGAGACTGAAACAGGTGATACATGAATGCACCTGTGCTGTCAGCATTACTCCACTTCTGCTGCATTAAGCACAGGTCTGATGCTGTGACCACTGTACCCTTCCCTGCCAGCCCAAACACCATGGCCCTTTCCACCCTGTTGGATGCTGTTGGTTTTGTTACTAATTGCTGTCTAGCTAGGCACAATAAATTTGTACATGGAGATTGCAGTGTTCAGTCTTTCCCAAAGAAATGCAGTAGTTTAAATAATTCATTATTTATTAAAACAATTTAACTCTAATAAATGCAGTATTTTCTCAGGTACACCCTGCTCTGCATGTAAGAGTGAATATGCCATCAGTGTACATGAGTATGCCTGTCAGTGAGCAGCATTGTGACACGGCTTTGACATGGTCTGGGGTGTCGAGACAAACACCAAAGGGAGTGGCATTTATGATAACATTTTAAGAACTCCTGCTGCGAGTGGTATGAGGATCTTTTTGAGATGTTTAATAAGTGTGAGAAGTCTATACAAGCCTTCCTAGCCCCTTGGCATCTAAATATTCTTAGATTGTAGAATCATAGAATCATTAAGGTTGGAAAAGACCTCTAAGATCACCAAGTCCAACTGTCAACCTAACACCACCATACTCACTAAACCATGTTCTGAAGTGCCATGTCTACATGGTTTTTGAACACCTCCAGGGATGGTGACTTCACCACTTCACTGGGCAGCCTGTTCCAATGTTTGACTGCTTTTTCAGTAAAGAAATTTTTCCTAATATCCAACTTAACCCTCCCTTGGTGCAACTTGAGGCCATTTCTTCTTGTCCTGTTGCTAGGTATTTGGGAGAAGAGACCAACACCCACCTCCAGGGCTTTCACCTGTTGTCCCCATCTATGACAGGGTGGGTCTCATGTGGTCACTGCACAGTGGCCAGCCAGCATCAACAGCCACTTGCTCACTGCAATTGTGGCCAGGGAGAGGAGAAAGCTAGGTGAAAGGTAGATAAATGCCTAGGTAGTTATATTTCTATTTGTTTGGCATAACATGTGCTTTTAGTGATCAATTAAATATGAATTTGGAAAAGTGGGGATTGAGTGAAATAGGTTTTCAGCATTTGGATTATCACAAGCAGAATGTAGCAAAGTAGCTCTGTGTCAAAACACTCAAACTGGCATCTTATAATGTATGAGTGTGCCTGTCAGAAGTAATTTATTTAATATTCAAACATATTAGGCTTAAAATTAAGGAATATTCTGTACAGAATTAGAACCACATGAACATGTGAATACAAGGGGTTATATAAAAGCCAGGACATGCTGACACATAGTTGAAATTGACCAGGCATACGGATTAGTAAGAAGCAAGGATGTGACGCTGGGCAACAAGCTGCACTAATACAGACATGGAAATAATTAGAAGTGTCCCAAAGAGTGGTGCACAGCACCCAGCAAAGCAATCAGATATTCACACCAGAGAGCAGAGCAGTAACTGGCATCAGAGCAGAAGCTGAAATTAAAGCTGACAGTGGAACAAATGTTGGTCGGTAAAACACAAGCTGATTATATACCAGTTAGCATTGATTTGGATGCCAAGAATAACAGCAGGCACTGGAACAGACTGGGGGAGCACGAGGCATTGAGAAAGAGCTCTGCACAGCAGAGCAGGATATGATTAAACAAACAAACAAACAATCCCCTACCCCAAGGAGGAAATGATTAAAGCGGCATGAACAGGGCGCTGCAGCCACTGTCTGTGGGAAGCAAATTCTGCGGTGAGCTGGCAGACCTGGAAAGCCAACAAATGGCAACTTTTGGGGAAAACGAATCGGCGCTAGCCAGCATATGTTTGACCTCCAGGAGGTTCCTGGAGTGTGTGGAAGACA